>NC_025993.2:158190457-158307957 GCF_000442705.2 Elaeis guineensis | reverse complement strand
TGAAGCTCAAATAGTTGTTCAAAAGTTTCTTATGGGGATCACATAGAAGATAAGGTGGTGTGCATCTCGAGGCACGAGATGTGATTTGTCAACGATTAATGATGAGGATTTTGACATTTAGTTTTTGTTAGTCAGATGCGAAGCTCTGATTGCCAGACATGCTGCATGGTTTCTTCTCTAGTCCAAAAATTTTTTGAGCATGATGATGAGTGCCAAGTATGGCTCGTGAACTTCCACTAATATTCAGACTAGTCAAGGTAGCTCATTCATTTGGAGGAAAATTTGCTCTCATGCTCCAATGGTCATGGCTCAGGTCAAATGGTTGGTAAGAGATGGATAGACTGTGGACTTTCTGTGGGACCTATGGATTGTTGACCTCCTGCTGAGTCACTAGCCAACCTTCATCAGCATAAAGTCTGAAGAGTCCATGTGGATCTATGATTTTTTCTGCCCTCAAAGGAGGAGTTGGAATACTACATTGGTGACCATATTTTTGATACTCAAGTGGCAAAGAGAGTCCTATTCTAGATAGTTCCTACTCATGATAGCCAGGATGAGTAGAGATGGGCAACGCATGGCCCGGCACGAGACAGGCCGTGTCAGGCATGGCCCATCGGCTATAGTGCCGTGCCGTGCTTGGCACGGCCCATAAAAGGGGGGTCGAGGTGGGCTGGGATTTTTTAACCTGCGGCCCAGGCCCAGCACAGCCCATAAGGGCTTGGACCGGCACGGCCCGTGGGCCAGGCACCGCACGGCCCGCATGCCAGCCCGACCCTCTTGAAATAGGTCGTGCCATGGCACGACCCGTTTAGGATTTTTTAAAATTTTTTTAAAAATATGCATGAATAAATTAAAAAAAATGTTAGAGACAAGGGATTTAAATATAAAACCACCTTGTTACATGGGGGTTTGGCGTGGATCTCTACCAGTTTATTAATCAATATCAAAATGGTACAGGAAGGGAGAGGGGCTAGACCTGACCTTCAGAGTACAATGAAGGAGAGAAGAAATAGAATTATAGAAGTGACTCACCTCAACAATTAAAAAACTTAATACAATTACTAAAAAAAATAGATAAAATCATATCAGCTTGTCTCTGCTCTCATTGAACTCCTTCAAAATCCTCTCTCTGCTTTTCGCTTTTCTATGCTAGCGTGATTAAAATCCTACTAATTGTCGGTCTCATTTGTGTCGTCTTCATCAGAGGATGTAATAGAATGTCCACCTTTATCTTAAAGTCTTGCCTCCACATCCAATCAATCTTTGAAGCAGAGCAGCATCTCCACCGTCTCGCTGGTCATCCGACTTTTCTTTTCGTCAAGAACATGCCGACCTACACTAAAAACGGATTCCAATGCTACCGTGGACATCGACACAGCTAAAATATCACGTGCAATGGCAGATAAAATAGGATATTGATTTTCAACATTTCTCCACCAAGTTAACAAATCTAGATTATCTATTTGATTTTCATCATATGTAGAATGAAGATCATTTCGTAAATAAAATTCTAGTTCACTACTTAAAGCAGATGAAGAAGATGCAGATGAACTTGAAGCATGTGTCTATCTCCTATGTGGAATAAAACTAAAAACAGATGATGAACGAGAACTACTAGAAGAAGCGATAGAGCTTTATGCTAGTAATCTAGATCCACGAATTTTTTCATCATATAATGCATAAATGTCATAAATAAGTTTTGTTACCTCAGCTTTAACGGATTCAGGATCCAGTATCATATTTTCATAATATGCATCAAGTAAAATTAGCATGCCACTCAATTTAACTCGTGGATTAAATACAGCAGCTAATTATGCATAGGACATACCCTGTTCCAATATTCATTCCATTTAGATTTCATTTGTTAAATAATAGGCATTAAAACATCATCAAATCTATATTCTACAAATTTCCTATTAATATCAAATGCTTATTATAAAAATGAATATGAAGTTGGATAATAAATACCAGAAAGAACGTTAGTAGCATTATAAAAAGTAACCAAAAAATCTTTCAAAATTTTATCTTTAGTCCAAACAGTTTCAATCAATACAAAACTTAATCCACGGTCATTAATATATGCACTTAATAAGTGTCTATATGGATATGCATCATATATCATGGTATATGTTGAATTCCAACAAGTCATTACATCTAGTTTAAATTTTTTAAAACGTTTACCATGATCTACACATAGTTGCTTGAATTCTTGAAGTCTTGCTCTTAAAGCATGAATAAAAAAAAGTATATTTCTAATTTTTAAAATTACATCTTGGACCATGCCCATGCCAACTTGTACAGAAAGATTTAAGATATGACATGCACATCTAATATGTAACAACTGGCCATTTAAAATGAGATGCAATGAGTCTTTCAATAATATAACAGCAGAATTATTATTAGATGCATTGTCAAAAGTAATAGACATGATTTTATCATTAATTCCAAATAAACATACCGTTTGGTAAATAATATTTGAAATTTATTGTCCAGAATATGAAAAATCAAAAGCACAAAAAGCAAAAATATGTTTATTTAAATTTTAATCATTATCAATATAATGAGCAGTAATAAAAATAAAACAATTACTACCTACCGATGTTGATCAATTATCAGAAGTTAATGAAACTTTTGAATTTAAGATAAAAAAATTTTTAATTAAATTTTATTTCATTGCTAAAAAAATTTTCATAGTTATCCTTCTAAAAGTACGCCTATTAATTCTTTTGTAAGTAGACTGTAGGGTTAATTGAACATATTCTTCAAAATTAAAAGACTCGCATAAACTAAAAGGCAGTTCATCCCTAACTATCTATATAACTAGTATTTTTTTTGATTTTCATGATTATATATAAAATTACCTACCAGAGATCCCCTTAGTACATGGAAGGTACTTTGGAGATTAGAGTCACTCATCTTATGACTCTTTTGATATCTTCTCAAATGGCCAGTTCTCCTACTACTGGCACAACTATAAAATTTAACATATTTTTTACTTTTTGCTTTCCAGACTCCGTCAACAAGAACTCTTTCAAAATCCTCCCAAACTGCACTAGTCCTCTTACAGAAAGAGGTTTGACCTTGAGTAGTTTCAAAGGGAGTAGGAGCAATGGGATTAGTTTTCTCTCCCTCGAAAATAGGAGGAACACCAAAATGACTCTCATCGTAAGATGTCATTTCTAAAATTATGAATCAAAAAATAAAAACTAACCGAAGATAGAGGAATTGAGTAGAGGTGGAGGAATTGAATAGAGACAGCACCGAGATTTGTGAGCTTCCTCTTGTACTCCTCGACAAGGACCTCCTTTTGTGCTCCTCAGCAAGGACCTCTTCTTGTGTAGTACTTGAACTCTTGCTAAATACAAACTAAAAATTAAATTGCTAGAACACTTGTAATATTGCTAGAAGAGAGAAATAATGGTAGCAGAAAAAGAAGAAGAGTAGATTTGGTGTGGTAAGAATGAGAGAGGAGGCTATTTATAGCAATCCATATTTTTTTTTTCAAAATATCCCTCAAAATAGCCGTTTTATGGCTGTTGAGAGAGATAAAAAGGTAAAAAAATCGAAAAATAACCGTTTTTTGACCATTATGGACTGAAACGGACCTGGGCCGAGCCGTGCCAAGCCCGACCCGTGACAGCCTCAAACGGGCCGTGCTAGAGGGCACAAACAGGCCGTGCCAGGCACGGCCCGTTTGCAATTTTTTTTTTAAAAAAAAAAGGCCCACGGGCCGAGCCGTGCCAGGCACGGCCCGCCATCAACCGAGCCTAGGGCCGTGCCGGACTGAGGCTTGGTGCTAATCGTGCGGTGCCTGGCATGGCCCGTTTAGCCTCAGGCCCGGTGGGCCTGGGCCGGGCCCGGCCTGCCTTTGTCTAGAGGTGAGGGTTTAAAGATTGTCTTGTAGTCCGATAATGGCAGTTAGAGATCTCTATGATCTATATAGGTGGGAGCCGATTAGGAGGCTAGACGGTGCTTGAATATGGAGACTCGAGGTATATGCAAGAGTTAGCTTATTTGTTTGGTAGGTCGCATAGGATCCCCTCCATACTAGAATGGTGCTGAGGGACAGAGGCATGAACCTTTCATCCATTTATCCTTATTGTAGGAGGGATGATGAAATGGTGGGGCATGTTTTGTTTCAGTGTCCAAGTGCTGTAGAAGTTTAGCATCTAACCAGCTTCCTTCCAGTGATTACCTAGTCAACAACACCGGTGCAAACGTTTCTTGAGGCCTTGCGATGGAGTGCTACTACCAAGGTTTCTAAACTATCCGATATTCAAGCTATCTATATTGCTTACCACATTTGGCTAACTAGGAACAGCATTTGTTTGAGTCGAGGAGGCAGCCTATGATGTTCGTCTTGGAGAGAGCTCTGAGGCAGATTGCCAAGATCATTCACCCATCATCAATTGCTTTGGCCTTGTTAGACGGTCACCTAGGACTCCCTCTGCGTTCATGCAGTGGTCCATTTGATTTTCATTATCTAGGAGCCTCTCCCCTCAAACCTCTTTAAGATCAACTTCAATGGCAATGTAAGTGGCAGCAGTGGAGCTAGGTTCATGATTCACGGACCAGACTCGAGGGTGGTGGCTGTTGGAGGGAGCCATCTCTTTGATGCCACCATCCCGAGAATTAAGCTATTAGCAGTCTAGGCGGGCATTTCGTAGGTGAGGTTGACCTTGGGGGCCAACCACCTTATCACCGAGGGGGATTCAACCATAACGGGGGGTTGGATTCAAGGGCAGATGAGGCCTGCTGCCATGCATCCGCTCCTTCATGATATCTGAAAATTGCTGAGAGGGTGTGTTTCTTTGGATGTTAGGCATGTCTATCAGGAGGCAAACAGTGCCGCCAACTAGATTGCCTCCTTTGTTGCAGAGTATTCAGGAGATATATTGTGGACCGATGATGGGGTGGCTCCGGTGCCATTCTGTGATATTTTATTTTCTGATTCTCTTGATTGTATTCATACTATATTTGCATGAGTGCTCTGCCTTATCCAAAAAAAAGAATGAAAAGTTTCTTCCATTTTTTCCAACATAGCGTAAAATTCCAATAGAGCAAATAATTGCCATTGGAAATAATGTGGTATTAAAGGTCTTCCTTGACAAAACCCTCTTCTACATAAGAAAATAAAAGACAAAGAAGAGATACAAAAATTTAAAGATAATAAAAGAAAACTTACCCAAAAAATGTGCTCAAAGCAAATGAAGTCAACAGACTCAATGAAGCTGAAGATTTGATATATGAAAAAAAATAATATAACCAACACCCTTGATTAGGAAAACACAAAGATGAAAATAATGCAAATTCTCTACTTCATTAGAATAGATAACTAGAATGATAATAAACCAAAATACCAAGGAAAAGAGACCAGTAGAAGAAAAAGAAAACCAAAGGATGACAAGATTCAAAACAACAGCCAACATATTTAGCCGATCTAAATCGTACTCATGGGCACATCCCCTTGTGACAAACCAGAACACTATTTCGAGATATAAACCTTGAAGTCATATGGCAGAGAACAGAAATAGGAAAATTTTCTTTTGCATTTTATTCCAATCGAAATATGACTAGGAGTGCTCTCAATTGAATACAAGTTCTTTTGTTTTTTGGTGGAATCAAAAACAACTTCTTAGGCATCGAACAAGGTTCCAAACTCTTGCTTTATAATTAGAATGAAATGCTACATATACAGTTTCAAATGAACATTATCAAATTAATATCAATTTCTACCAACAATCATCAGCAGGTCCTGATGCATGACTCGTCCAAAAGAAGGTAAGTTAGAGACAACATCAGAGGTAATTGCAACCATTTATTACATATTTCAACAGATATCATACTACAAAGATAGGTATTCTTCGATATGTGTCAGCATTCCTCTGATTGCACAAGTACCATCAAGAATATGGCACTAAGAAAATAAATAGAAACCAAAAGAATGAATTTCCTAGAAAATTAAAGTATCAACAAAGTTCATCCTCCCTTGAGTTTCAATTCACAAAAAAAGAAAAAAAAAAAGGTGCAAATAAAATTGCAAGCTTAGAATGCATATGAGTTGCAAAGTAACCAAGTAAAACATAGGAGAGGCAAATAAAAGAGTTTTATTATATAAACAGGGCTGCAGTCAAAGAAAGACTCACGGTTGGTAAAGTCACCAGATGGAAATTGTGAGATGGTAAATATTGAATAACATGATTGGTCTCCCAAGTTCCTTTTTCAGCAAGCTCATTGACCTACTGCACCAATCTTTGATGTACTAAATAACAATATCCTGCTCTTCAATTGAAAATTCGTGTACCTTTTCAATGCATGTGTCAGAAAGCAACAAAATTTCCATTATGCAGTATCCAGTTAGTAGTGTCAAGACTACAAACAACACCGAGAAAACTGACACTAATAGAATAACCAGATGCAGATCCTGATTTTGTTCAGTTTGGTTATGGGTATATCTCATTCTCAACTGGAATCCCGAGAACCACTCTGAAATGATATTGATGTAGTTCCAACATACCTACCTACCTACCTATGAAGAATCATTATGCTGACTGAATATATTCTTTTTCATATTTGGTGACAATTTAATAGCAAATATTAGTTCATATTATGGCGACTCTCATCCTGAACTTGTGGATTTATATTATGGTTAAACATGAGTTAGGAAAGTCTTAAATCACTAGGCTTTTGCCCAGAAAAGTTTTTTGGATTCAATAATATATTTTATTTCATAAGGTTTCAAAACATGCAAGTTGCTTGCTTCAAAATCTTCTCTTTCATGTGTTAGTCCTTTAGAAATCCACCAGCTAACTTTGTTTTTTTGTTGTAGGAGCCCTTAATTTTCTTTTTACAGAAAGAATTTTTTTTCCTTTTCACATAAACTGTTGCTTGTTTCTTTAAGAGAAAGGAGGAAAACCTTTTATGTATGTTGTACTGTAAAGATAAAAGAAGCATATGATGGCTGATATAAGGAACACTCTATTGCAATACACTTCAAAGTTTGAGCAATAAAGTGAGGGTTTTATCTCTTTTCTACATCATGTGGTTCCATGCTTTTAAAGTGCAAACACTTCAAGCCTAAGTGCAATACGTGGGTTCTTTAATGTTGCCCAATGACCATCATTTTCCTTCTCTGTCAGGGTTCTTCTAGCTGTACTCTCTCCTCATCTATGTTATCTCACTCTAAGCCCTTAAGAACATTCATGAAAAGGCTCTGAACATCATCAAATCCCTTTATCTCTAGTCCTCAACTTTTTTCCCAATCTCCCAACATGATTCTCCTGACTCATTTAGAGTCTATATTAGCACCCTTTTTTCTGTTTCAGAAAGCTAATTGTGACACTTTTCTCTGTCTCAAAGGTATTGTTTAAGGTGTAAACATTAAGATCTTATATAGCAGTATCAGTTTGAGATGTTTAGGTTAGATACAATTATAGTTTATTCATAACATGCATAAACAATATGGCATGAAAACATGGTTTAATTTTTTTTTTAAAAAAAAGAAACCAATACTGTGAATTATAACTCACAAAACTGCTCCATATCATTTCATGATTTGATATTTGATACATTAAGCATAGCAATATGGCAAATTCAGTGACCAATGTTATTCTTGGCCAAAAGAAACTAAAAATCCCCAAGAAATAGTACATTAAATAAAAAATGAAGATATTATTCATTTTTTTTTTTTTGACCTTCATTTGATTATGTGCGATGCACCATTTTGATTTGATTATATAAACTGCATCTAAAATTTATTGTTAACCCTGGTTCATATATATATATATATATATATATATATATATAGAGAGAGAGAGAGAGAGAGAGAGAGTGTATGTGTATGTGAATTTATGTGCAAGAATCTACCTGTATACGTATGTATTTTCACATATATTTTGGCACTTATGTGCATTCTTAATAAAACTAAAGCTCATACATTTTATAATACGCATTAGCATTAATAAGTTATTCCAATTTAAGTTTTTAACAGTTCATATAAAATATGTTTTTTTTGAGTAAATATTGTATACGAGTTTTACAACAGAAAAATCAAACTCTACCTAGCTCTCACATAGAGTATCTTTGAAAGGTTTTCTGCATCTTGCATATTATAATTCACTCAATCGAGCAACAATTATGGTTAGAGTATATTTTTGGGTATTGATTGTACAGAAATGTACCAAGTTACAGCCCTGAAATGATAAACATATGACATTACTTGGATGATAGACACAGCTATTGGTAACATTGTATAATAATGTTTAAAGATGGGCAGCCAAATTAGCATATCAGGGTTTTCTGATTCATCATCTATGTTAAAGTGCATACAGCTATGCATGTCGTGGATGATATAAGATTATTTGGGTAAACCAAAGGGAGAATTGACTGTACAAAATATGTTTCTTCACCATTATTAAAGCTATACTCTTTGTAAGGCACTTCCATGGATTGATATTGCCACCACGATGAATTTTGTGAGTTAACTTCTTTAAATGCTCTCAAATGTTGAAAAATATATGACAATATAGAAGTTTCCACAACAACAACACAAACCCAAGAAACTTGTTATGATTCTTAATACATAATACCCATCAGCAGAGAGGAAGTCAAAATATGAAATAGTGAGTAATTTTATTTAAAAAATCATATATTCCCTAAAGATGCTACACATCCAAAACATCTCAACATATGCTACAGAAACATGTCAGTTAAGAGCCTAGAAGAATTGAAGAAAGAAGGCAATTATATAAAATTGAAAGCTGAAAACATACATAGCATTCTTCCACATACTCGAATTCTTATGTATCACTTGATTAGATAATTCAAATTTAATCCTCTGAAACAATCCATGAAAAGGTAAGAGGCTATCACTATTAAAACTACCCAAGCAATTTATGCAATTAATAATACATATACCAAGACCCCGCAAGACCTACGTGGCATGATTGTACCTATACCAAGTAACACATCAGTACTCCTGCAAAACTGATTTCCTCCACATTTGCTGCAAATTATGTAATGGCTTGAGATCTCTGGATATGGTGGAAGATATCCCCCTCATGGATGCTAACACATACAACGAATGCACCAAACAAGGGGATAATTTTTTTTAAAAAAAAGAAAAAAGAAAAACCATTCCTTCAGATGGACTGATTAAAGAAATATGATCTTCAAGCAGGCCCATGACTTTACAGCAATTTTGTTTCTAACCTCTGATGAACTTTACCAGAGTGGAGAGCCATTAATCTGAGTTCAGTTATGTTCAGACTGGCCCAAAGGCCACCCCTTGAGGCTGTTAGAGATCTACCCAACAACAATTTCATAGATCCAGAAAACTTGACAAGGATCTGCATTATTCTTCAAATGAATGGAGGCATATTTTCTCAAGCAGCAATGGCCAGTCTTCACCAAGCTGTAGTGGATTTAGCTCCATAGCTATCCTAAAATCCTGTAGAGATATTGAAGACAAGTTTCTTAAACCATGTGTACCCTCTGAAGACCCACCACTACTCTGTACATGCATGTGATTTCCTGGCCAAAAGCCATTGATAGGCTTCACTACTGGTTGCTGCTTGTAGACCGGATGCTTTATTGATTCACGTCCTGACCTTGCTCCTACTAGGTCAACACATGACATAATCAGGTTCTTCAGGTAAGCATGTAACCCATTATTCAATAAACTAGCACATTCCATCGTCACCCCTCCCAAGCCCTGTGACTCGGATATTTTTTCCATCCATTTCTTCAAGGCCTCAGTATGACATAGCTCACCATCATCACAGTTACTTCTAAAGCTATCAGTGCTAGAAATAGTTACCAATGGTACAGATCTCCGTGCCCCACCGACACTAGCAGGACAGAATGGTATCCCAAGTGGAGCCTGAAGAGGACCTCTCTTGGAGTTCAAATCATTACTCAGTTCAACCTCTTCCCCATCTTCCACAACACCCACTTCAACCAGACCCTTGCTGTGTACAGAGGCCCGATCATGCGGTGACAAATTCTCCACCCGAGGTCTCTTTGCTGGCTGCTCTGCAGGCCCACCTTGATGATCCTGCATGGGTCTCTTCAAATCACAAGGATCCAAAACGCCATTCACCCTGATGGTTTCTTCATCAAAAGGTAATAAAGATTGGTGAGCTGCAACATCTGCGCTCCCACTAGGTCCAAGAGGACTTGGGCGGTCTTTGATCCTCCAGTCTCGAATGCAGGACCTGACCTTGCGAGGTGATGGTGGCAAGATGTCCCCGTTGGACCAAATAGTCGGCAGTGGAGTTGAAGAAGCAGGTTTCCCATTGATTCTACCATCTCCTTGAGGGGATATCTTCCCTGTACTTCCAATGGGCTTCGTGGTGACCTTAACATGGGCTGGGGTCCTGGCATTAAACGCATTCTTAAAGATCGAGCGGATGAGCTGGTTGTGCAATGGGATGTTCTCGCGTCCGAGGATCAGAAGGCAGAACTTGTTGAACTCTAGCTTGCTCAGCTTCTGCGCCAGCAACTGTTTCAGGTAACCAAAATACTGCTGGGCTCGCTTGGGGCCGAGCTTCTTGGCTATCTGGGACTTGAGGCTGCTGAGATTAATCCGGGCGGTGGGTGGCAGCATCTCTCAATGCAAGGCAGCCATACAATTCACCAGATCAACAGAATTAGGGTTCTCCTTTGGTTCTCTATATCCTCTATCCCAATTCAAAGTGAGGGTATTGCTTTTCCCTCTACAAGTAAATGAGCTAAAACCAATATCCTACCGCTCGACCAGAACAATGCAGGCCAAAATCTCATATCTGGGGCATAAACCCTAGGTTAAGCCGGAAAAGAAAGGCCCACGCCCGTGAGCAAAGAACTCAAGCTCGAACTCCTCCAAAAACCTGGCCGGAAACACGAATTCCGATCCAGCGGGATCCAAACCCTAATGGCAACGGGACCAGCTAGAGAAGCACCAAACTTGGCAGCCCGGAGCTCGAAAAAGCTCTCATTTTACCAACGAGTTGCTCGTGAAGGAGCTTCCATAGATCGACTCTGCGCTCTGCGATCGGGAATCCACCGAACGGGTTGGATTCGCGGCGGTCAGCGCGGCCAGATGCGGGATTGGAGGAATCAAAGCGTGAGAGAATAGAAGGGAAAGGCCCAACCTTTGGAAGAGAGGAGGGGGAGGGAGGGGTTAAACTGACCTTTGGGAGCTCGAACTGGGGGGGGGGGGAGACAGGGATTCGAAGTGCATCACCGAGCACAGAGAGAGAGCTCGAATTCTCTGAATCTCTCTCCTCTTTGCTTCTGCTTCGCTTTGGCTCTCCTCGGCCTCTCTTCGCTACGTCGACTCTCTTCCTCGCTCGTGGAGGGCTGTATCCTGTAGGATTGGATTGAGCTCTCGTTCTCTTGCTCCCGCTCTATCGATCGCTGAAGAGCCCAAAAAAACCAAAATAAAAAAACGTTCGCTATCTCCCTCCCTCTTGTTTTCCCCCCTCTTCTCTCTCGGCCCTTTGTTTTCAATTTTTTATTAAATCTACCCTTTTGTTTTTTGTTTTTTTTTTTTTTCTTTTGTATCCTAAGTTTTATAATGTTTTCCTAGCTTGCCTAGATTCGGGGCCTGCTGATATTGAAGGTTAAAATGTTTGTTGGAGTCAAATTTTCTCGTTGAGTTCGATGACTGACGGTAACGATGATCATAAATATAATTATGATAATTATAACAATAATAATACTCAATAATTTATAAAAGAAACAAATGAAACGAGTCTTAATGAATTCATTATGCTTATATGACACGAGTAAGGGTGCACATCACGGCAATATATTTTCTTTCTGCATGGAACGAGAAGCAGGCTTTAGTATAAGCGAAGATCATTGTAAGGAGAGGGGCGAGGAGGATGGGAAGCAAGACAGAGGGTTACGAAAATTAACTAATAGCTTTTAGTGAGTGCAACCAGCATGAGCAAGGATTTCAATGGCATTTTTACGAGTTCACTAGATGCACAGTAACTTTAAAGTAATGTGCTTGTCGTGCTAATTGCATCTCCATTACTGTTATACAAAGGGAGATGTTCCATGAAGAAAATAATTTGCCTTTGGAAATGTCATTTGACACTGTCATAGTAATTATGTTCTTGGAAAGATGATGAAACAAAAGAAAAACCATGATTTAGTGGGTACTTCGGTTTAGATTGCATATATTTAAACATGGGAATCAGTTTTATAACAAGCCCTCCAAAAAGGTGTGAAAGACCCCACCAATTAGCTAAAAACGTTTCACTTAGCTTATGGTTTGTGCTCAAGAAAGTGCAAAAGCCGATGTTGGTTATCTTAGGATTAAATTAGTCATTTGATTTATGAAAAAAAATAATGCAGATGATCCTGCCCATGCATAGGTTAATATAATTGCCATTTCTATATTTTAATAAAGAGAGGGAAATGAAAAAGATTACTTCGGTTCCGCCAAAGCTGGGAACATGAAGCATTAGCATCAGACCACAAGGCATGATCAATCATAAGACTGCCTTAGGTTGTGCAAAAGCAGCAAAGTGACGAGGCATGGAAATTAAACTGAGGTTCGTTCCACCAAACCAAGTTATTCCTCGTATCAAATGCCTTCAGCAGTGAAGTGTCAAGCAGACTGCAATCTTATCTAATGTTGCGCTGGGTGCCCATCACACAAAAAAAGAAAAATTTGCCCTAGCTAGCAATTCTGTTGGCAATTGAATTATAATTTCTAGGATCATGACTTTATCCCATATCAATGTAATAACGTTTTAAGCCAAGCATTAACAACTCAATTAAGTACGCAGAGCAACTGTCAAATAATATTACAACTCAATTAACTAGGAAGAGCGAAAGTTTGAACGCTTCTGTTATCTCTAACATGAGTATTTATCTCCAACCAAATGGAAGTGTATACCTCAATCCAAACATCTCCAAGGGAGGCCATTATTGATTCAGAGTTTTGAAGATATGGAGTAAAGAATTGATTAAATTCGTGATTGGGCTATCAGCTGACAAATTTGAAGTGATAGCTCTTCTGGGCATCACTTGTCTGAGTGGGACTAATAATATAAAGTTGCACGGTTTCAGTTCAAATGGTACTAAATCTGACAATCCATGCGAAGAACACACAGGTTTCATAGAAGCACCGTCACTGCCATATAAATTTCAGACCGAGTCAGAAGTTTTACAACAGAAGGCACAGGACCCCCTAAAAGATTAATACATTCAGAAAAAAGGCCAGTAGACCTTTACATGCCTCTCTCATCCTCAAAAACTTGGTTTCATGAGACGATATGCTACAAAAAACAAGCAATGGGTCTAACGTGTTTGAATTTATGTACCCCCTGATTTGGGCTGACATTGCTTTTCTCTTGAGATATGTGGACCATGTAAAGCATGGTAGTTATTATTCCACTAAAATTCTGCCTCTAGATATACCATAGCCGATAAGATGGTAAAAAACGTGGAATGGGCATGAGAACAGGCAGAACTCACTGCTGGTACAGAAAATGCAACAGGAAGGAGAATGCCTGCAAACGAAATGATACACAATTACGCAGATAACAAATATAATTACAGATAATAACTGATTATAAAACAAAAGACTTATTTTCTAAATAAGAAAACCATTAAAAAGCAAAGGAAAAATAAATAAATCATTTTCACTAGTTTTTTACTCAAACAGGTGTCTAGGGGTGATGGAGCTCAGAAGTTTGACATCACAAAATTGAATGTCAAATCATGAATGTAAAGTTCAGGCCAAAATTCTGAAACTGAAGCAAAGACACCTCATTTCCACCTGAAGGCAATCCAGAATGGAGGTCAATTTGTAAATTTGGCTGGAAGTAACCCACAGGCTGATATTAAATGTCCAATAATAATAAGTTGTCAATCATTTATTTAAATATTTATTTGAATTGTAAGAAGTATTAAACATATATTCTTTAAAAGAGCAGCATCATACCTATAGATCTATATATATATGTGCAAGCATCCATCTTTTGGAAGCTTTAAGAAATTTTTTGGAGAGGGAGGGAGGAATAGGAGGGCGTGGGAGGTGGCACGGAACTTGTTGCATTGTTTAGCATTGTGGAGTTAGATTCTGATTTGATCTTGGATTCTTGAGATCTAAGATCAAATCTCCTTCATAGGGTATTCAAGTTTCAAACCCCAAGAGGATCCAAATATTTCCAAACTCCTGCTGATCAGAATCATAGACCAATGATCTTTATGTGTTAATATCTACCATTAGATATATTTGAGTTAAAAAGAAAGTCTTGCAACTTTTCAGTAAAGAATATAAATTAATAATTTTTTATTTCTTTAGATTGTCATTTATTTTATCAAGTGAAACAATATATTACACTCCAAAATAAGTGCACAACATGTGTTTTAACATTTTATTTTTATATATTTTTAAAAATATATACATAATTATAGCCTGGAACAATCAAAACTATACAACCAGAGTTTCCTTAAGAAAAAAAAAGGTATATGCCCAAAAATCTCAAAAAACACAATATGCTTAAATGATTTCTAGAGTAGTTTTGACCTTTTTTTTTTTTTTGTCTTTTTAATTTTAATTTAAATCTTTTCTTGTTTTTGGTTGAAAATCCAAAAAGCTAACATGGAACTCCAGAAACCACTGAAAACAAAATCAAGACAGCCTAATTTAATTTCAGACTAAGATTTCTCCTAAAAAAATAAATCAAAATAAGACAACCATAAATTGATGTTGAAATCAAATCTATCCCGTCTTATTGGTTCTATGGTTGGAGTCATTTCAAAACTCACTTATGTAAGCACATGCAACAATGTAATAGAAAAATATCTGTCTGCCTGGAAGGTTTAGAATCCAAAAGCCTAGCTGATGGTTAGAAACAGTTAGGTTCATGAAAACTTCACAAACACTGGTCTAATGGAACAGCCAATGATCCCCTATACTTTCAATTGTCTTGACTTGGCGATTGAAGACTTGGTGCACCGAGTGCAAAGCAAATCATACATCTTAAGGCCATCCATGACTAAGTATTGGAAATTAGAATACCAGTGAACCAGCCTTTAAGTACCTCTACGACTAGGATATGGAACAATTACCTGCATAGGATGTACACAGTGGGACAACCTCTCAAACTTGAAGGACTTTTTCAGGATCCAACTGCCCACTACAGTAACTGGAAGGAACAACAGTTAGCTCTTGCATTCCTTTCCATTCCTGACCAGGCTTCAGAGTGATGAGCTTCTCAATGGCTGCGGCCTCAACACAAAGCATATGTTTGTACTCGTCAGACCCAAAATCCACCAGGGCTTTGGCTTTCTTGTCCCAAGGATTCCATACCACTGCATGGAGGAAAAAGGATATGCCACCAAGGACTTCATTATGAAAAAGATTCTGCTGATTCTGATTTCAATTTTTCATGTCCCAAGAATTCTCGATGCAAGCAGTAAATATGATGAGAATTCTCCAAGGTTCAAAGAAGATAGTCAGAAGATAATGGGCAAAAGAGAATTAGACACTAATCTCAAACTAACCAGCATCAGGAAGACCTTCTTTTAGCAAAACAAATGTCCTTTTCTTTTGATGATCCAGAATAGCAATCTTGATCGGCGTGCTCAAATATATTTTCTCCACCTTTTTTGAACAAGAGCATTAGCATTTAACATCCAACTATAACAGTCTATATGACTATGCTGATTTGCTTACTTCAGATTCAAACGTAATTGCATCTCCTTGTTCTGTGAAGCGCTCCCTGTCCTTCAAGTTGTCAAGGTAATCCAGTGTCTCCAATCCTTCTACCCGCACTTCACTGGAACATTTACTTGAAATTCAGGTCCAGGAAAGTGGGCACAATTAAAAAAATAAAGGATCACTGGACTGTATGTCACCAAAACTAAAAATAACATCAGATCTAGGACTAATGAGGATTCATAAATACAGCCCAAAATAATTTAGAAGATGCTTGGTGGTTAGAATTATGGTCATTATCTTTGTTAAACAAGCAGAACAGAATGGCTAAGCATACCTAATTGTACCTAATTGTACAAAATAATAAAAACCTAAGAAAAATTAACAAATATCTGGCCAGATATTTATCTTATTTACATATCTAAATTGGTATGAGCATAGAGAGAGACGAAGAAGGCATAAATTGTTTATGAAAATACTTGGTAAACTAGATAGAATCGAAATTTAATGGTGCTTAGTCTTCAGAAACATATGATTATTCTGCAAATATACGGATATTGTATGTATAACCAAAATCTCAAGTCTAACCATGTCCATATTCATATTTGGTTGGTGAACTTTGATGTATTCAACTGCACAGGTGTGCATGCGCATGTGCACAGCTAATCAACTGCTACTAATGCTTGAGGCCTCATTCTTTCCAACCCAACCCACACACACACACACACACATTTCCTTTTCCTCTATTTTTCCCTATGCAAGAACTTTCCATATTACTCGGAATTGTGAATGCTCATATTGATTAGACTACTCATCAATACAGATTTATAAAAGATAATGCACAAACATACCAAAAACTTAGCAAAATTTGACTGACAAACCTGATGTCAGAGACAGAAAAGTAAGTCTGGTATGCAAATGTAAATGAGAATGGTTTTCCATCAGTATTGATGTTTCTTATGCGTGATGTCAGTATCAGAGCTCCTCCAGGAGCCAGAGCAACTCTTAGACGAAATTCATAACTGCAAGGATAGAAAATACACAGCAATGGTTCAGCCAAGCATAGAAGGTTGTAAAGTATGTGCAGTAAAAGAAACTAAAAAAAAGAAAATGTAGATAGATACAGAACTCATAGCTTGCATATATCTTGTTAAGAAAAAAAAAGATCTGAAGTCAATCTGCATCATAGCAACCTGTGAGGCCAGATCTTTAAGTCTTTGTCAGATGGCTTGAGGATTAAATCGACAAAAGTTTTAGTGACACTGTTTGCTGGAAGAGGTGGTGGGTTAGTGTCAATACTCCAAAACCTGTTCTTGGCAAACCCATGTAGTTCAAGAGCTCCATGGCTCCCAAACTGCATGATCACAGCATTTTTGGGTGACAATGATGATGAAAGTACGAATGAGGTGTAATTAGATCAAAAATACATGATAAGATAGTCATACTTGAGGAAAGCATATTGGGATACCCCCACGTATTGCTTTTGGAGGCTTGAAGGTAGCCTATAAAGAATAAAAAAGGGGGAAGTTAGACAAGGATATTAGATGACCAGAGCACAATTAAGGTCAGACTTAGTTAACAAAACCACTAAACATAAGATTACATCTACTTATGCACATGTTGTGCCAAGAACCACTTTCATTGAATTAATTCAGTGTGAAGAGGAGATAATATCAAAACAACATTAGTAGAGACAGATGTTACATTCTCTCTGACTTTAATGACCACAACTAATGAGCCTCGTTACAAGGTATCATATGTAAAATGAAAGTTTCATGCACTCGGTTTGCATGATGGCAGCAAGATAACAAATGAACACAAAAAAGTCTTGGGAAGGGTACAAAGCACATAAATCATTTGAACACCAGTTACACAAAAAGGAAACATCCTGATTGTTTCATAGTCAAATCCTTCAAACCAGAGGACCATAGAGTCATGCAATTGTAAGTTGCAAGGAAACAGGCTCTAAATAGGGACATCACATATTGATACAAAGAGAAGGCAAAAAGGTAACTTCTCAGGATTAAGATGTAAAAGATTGATATATGCAATTAAAAAAAACAAAACAAAACAAACAAAAAACTAAAAAACTAAAAACTAAAAGAGGAAAGAAGAGAATGAGTAGTCCATGAGAAAAACAAAGAGATCCAAATATTCATAGAACAGGGTTTAGAAGAGAAAAGAAAAGGAAAGTTAGTCATTTATAGGGAAAAAAGACTTCAAAGCATACAGTTAAAGCCTTGAAGGAGATACAGAAATAGGCAGAAGACAGTGATATCGATATCTCTCATGCTCATGAAACATGGCCTCCAAAAGGTCCATGACATTCACCATGAAATAGATAAAAGTCTATTAACTAATATTATTTAATCTCCATGCCGAACTTGAGATAACATCTCCACATAAAACTTAAAAGTAACCTCAAATATGATAAAGTTAAGCAGCATAAATCCCTAGAGAAACTGAACCATAGTTGCAAAAAGCATGAATGGGAACGGAAGCAGCTCTTAGACGTTTGAGTGCACAAGCAGCAGACGATGAAACTAGGACATCATAGCAAGCAGAAGTGCTTAAGAAGTGTTTGAGTGGAATACTGGAATATATTTACAGTAGGCACAGTCATAACAGGCATCCATGTAGGCAGCATTATAGCAATGAACCGGTGCAGGGTGGGCAGTTAACTCCCAAAACCTCAAGTCAACTCAAGGGTTCTAGTGGGGAAGCTCACAGGCATCCTACCAAAGTTCTATAGCCTGACCTGGTATCCTGTGGGTGCCATCGATTACCTTTTCACATTTCCTGCTTAGCGTGTTTTTCCTTTTAAGAGAAGTATTTCAACTAGTATTGTATTATTTATTGATAAGAACTAGTGCATTACTATAGCAAATGAGCAATGGCATTGATATAAGGAGGATAACCTGAAAATCTTGCCCTTATACTGACGATACTATAAATGACCAACAAGATCATTTGTATGTATGTCATCTTGCAGGACTTTCTTTCTTCTATATTCCAGTCCTTGGCAAAGATAAGAATCAATGTTAGTACCTTACTGCTGACAAAAAGCAACTCCTCCCCATAGATATTTTTCCATGATGTTACTTGACCTCCATACAAATACACCTGCCAGAAGACAAAGGGATATAAATACAAGAGTCCATTGGCTGCCGCATCCACAACAAAAACATGAACATCTTTTGGACTTCCATTTTATCAGGAAGTTGACATGGATCTAAATAGTGCAAATAAATTAAGTCATAAATAAGTAACCCATAGTTGAGAAACTTAAGCATAAAGCGAAAAAGGCATGACAAGAAGGGATCATCCAAGTTATCAAAAATACTCGACAAGGCAAATGGAAGCAGGATAGAGATCAGCAAGCACCGTTCAAAAGAATATCAGCATAGGTTGCACAACAACAGAGCGATAGGTATTAAACCCTGAATTAGGTATATAAAAATTCACGTTTACAAGGGCTTTATCGAGTGAATGTAAGCTATAAACCGTTAAATGTGTTCCCGTTAATGGAGACAAGAAACATGTACTTACGTAATAATATAAGATAAAGATTAATTTGGTGTATGAAACAAACTCATGGAAACTCTAATTTCCAATTTTTACATATTATTTCATCTCCCTGTATATAAGTAACTCACATATTTAGCACACATGACGTGATTGATTCAAGAGAAAAATTATTTGATGGATGAACATGATCCAATCAATCAATGAAATACTTGGGCTTCTACTTCTTGACATTCTTTATGAACATGAATAACAATTAAACTCCCATCAGAAGTAGTATGATCAGTTTTAAGGAATACAGACATGCAATTATTGTATATTGAAATTTTTGAAGATACAAGTACAGTAAGGCAGTGAAAAGCATTAGGTATGGTTTTCATGGGCCAAGTGATTTGTGAGTTGTAGTTGGCCTTTGCCAAAAGAATCAGCAATAAGAATTGTCTCTTTAGACAAACCATTAATGAAACCATCAGAAATATTCAATAATATGTGAGATATTATGCCATTTGCAAAAAGAAATATAGTCTTAGAATAGAACGAGATTAAATGTGCGGTTGTCATTACAAAGGATGGATCAGAAGATAAAGGCTTGTGAATTAGCTGAAGTATAGAACATAAACAATATGGAAAATGACTTGGAAATGGAAATGGAAATGGAAATGAGGGCTAGTTATCAGTTTTGGGATCAAAAAAAAAAAAATGGAGAGATAGATATAGCAGGTGGATAAAGAGGACACACACTTCCAGGAATGTCATGTGATTGAACCATTCCTCAGCAACTTAAAGGAAGACTCAGTAAAGAAAGCTTTGAAAATGATCATAAAGCCTAACTTGTATGGGATCAACAAAGGGCTCATAATGTCGAGGGTCTAGGTGTATTGAGTGTGAGCTGCAGACATATAGGAGGGATGGAAGTTACATTTATTAAGTGATGCAGAAATGACAGAAATGGTTTGGGCATGTGCAATAAAGATTTTTTGAGGTGGCTCAGCAATTATTTCAATGGGACATAGAATGAGCCAAGGAGGGAAAAACCTAAGTTAGTGTGGGTAGATGTTGCAAGAAAGGATCAAGAAATCCGGTAATAACATCAAGCCAACTCAAATAGTTGTGGTGATGAGGATGAAATAATAAAGTAGATTTGAAGTGAGGAAATAATAAGGGATACACTTAGGTAGCAGATGATAGTTGCAAGGTGAATAGTCCAATATTCTCATGGCAAATATAACACAATAGTTTATGGATCTAGCTGCAAAAATTACATAAATAGCCGATTTGCACATATCCAATTTTTCCCATCTATAGTGAAACAAATCTACAGAAGATTGTTAAATGTACTTGTTATAGTAATAATCTATAATTGAATAACATCATTTGTGGATTTAAATTACGAAAATTTGGAGAACTTAAAATCAAAGATGATAGAGATCTTAGACATTTTAAACACATGAGAGTAGTTTTATGTGGATTGAATGTCACAAAGAAGAGGGATTTCTTGTGTGGAACATAGTATTAAGCCGCAGCTCGGTGAAAATTGAACTAAAAAGTCTGTTGAACAATGAACAGAAAGACCATTTATATGATCAACATTAGCCTTGTGGAGTATGATTGCTCAGATTCAAACCCATAGTACACAATAGATTGCTCTGATCTTTCAAGTAAAAATTTTTCAACCATAAACTGCAGGCATAATTATAACAAATAGTAGTACTTTGACTGGTCAATCTGTTGTGCTAGCTTGGATGCAACCTACTATAAAAAGAGAGCATGCTCTTTGACATTTCAACTAGAAAATTTTCGAATCATGAAAACAATGAAAATGTCATTGAAGTTCCATGGAATAATTTATCTATATTTTCTAAAGATCATCCCTAACCTTCCGTCTTTCGCCATCTCTCAGGATTTTCTGATAAACTCTTAATATGGTATCTTCAAGCCCATTAAAACCAGTTACGTTTCTACAGAAAATGCATCAATTCCTAATCATGAAACCTTAAAATCCTTTGGAGTTCTGAAAATTCCTCCTGTACCAACATTTGCCAAATCTATAATCCCTGATTCAAAGCACTTCATCAAAAAGCAATCCTATTTCAAAAGTAAGAATAATGATCAAAACCTAACACTAAAAACAGGTTACTCAGAAATATCATATGCTTTCATCAATATTGAAATATTATCTGGATATAAAGTACTCAGTGTAAAAGCTCTAATAAAAATCATATTTAAGGTCCTAGATGACTTTCCTATGTCATAAGTATCTATTCCATAAAGATTTTAGGACATATACGTATAACACAAACAAGCAAATAGCTAAAAAAAATTCTAAAGGGAGTCTAAATGTGGAAATTACAAAAGAAAACTACTACTACTTTCAAGATGATGATCTAGGCACTCATAAAAGTTGTGGCAATCTTTTAAGAAAATTATAAAAGCACAAAATAAAAGATATAGGTCATCACAACCGAACTAGATCCCTCACAAATAATCAAGGTTAAGTCCATATGGCTAATAATATAACTATTTAAACAAAATAATGCCATAGTCAAATGTCAGATTTGATAAGACTTTCAGACTAAACAATCTCAAGAAGTTAATACTGCAATTTAGCAACGCACCTTCACTGCACTGAACTAAATGCTTAGATAATTTCTATGACAAAGCATGTGTGTTTACAGAATATGGTGACCAAAATTAGTGAAAACCAGACTGATTCACCAGAAACAAGAATCATAAACTAAATATTGCATTTCTTTCTAACTTATCATGAAATGCAAGAGAGATGTGCTTAAAGAAGAGCTCATATAGCTATCTCCAATCTAAGAAAACTGAAGAAAACAAGGGAAACAACACCAACATGAGCGATGTACTGATCTTTTTTGCTTAATATAAGAGAGACATGTTAAATCTGATGTCCCACAAACCTTAAGCGATCATGCTGAATCTTTTCTCTGTTGCTAACAAGAAATTCTTGCAATCAATATACCATAAATTGATGTCCCACATATCTCAATCAATATACCATAAGAAAAGAAAAGCAGCATCTCGTCAGAGAGAAATCTGCATATTAGAAAACACTGATCGTCTCTGGGCAGGATTCTAATTCAGTAAAAGGTGCATAAATTGTCCACTTCCAACCCCAGCAACATCAGCAGCTATCTGAAGAAGAAGAAGAAGAAGAAAACTAGAAGGTCTAGAAATACCGCAGACAAGAGGATTTCAATAAAAGAAGCTTGATGCAGTTATGTACAAACTCCTCCACTTTATATGCATTCAAGTAACAGATTAATTTCATCATTAACTGATGTCTTAAATCACCTGAAGGTTCACCATATACTAAAGAATCAAAAACCCAATGAGGCAATTTCATCAGGAACATTTTCTTCTTATAGAGATCCAACACGCTTGCAGAGCATTCTCCAGCAACTGTTTCTCCACAAGATCAAGAAAATGGAATCAAATTACCAATCAAGAAAATGGAATCAAATTACCTAATCAGAGAGGTTTCTTGACATGCGCTAATCACCCCTGGCAGCAAGAAGACACTAAAACTACCGCAGAATCATGGATTCATCAAATAATCAGAAGACCAAACAAATTAATCTATCAAAAATGGTTATAACAAAATTAGATCCAGCAAGAACAGAATAGATCACATTCGACCACCGACAAACCACAAGAAACGATCAAGAATCCTAGTTCTTTATCCAAGAGAGGTCTCCCAACTCGAACCCAGGAAAGACAATAAACTCGGTCAAAAGAAACACAAGAAATCAAAGAAAGATTCGAGAGAGGGGAGAGGGAGAAACCAGACCTCAGCCGAACACCCGCTGGGCTCCCTCAGCACGACCTTGTCGAGGCCGCTGATACCCTTGCGGAGCTCCACCGCTGCATTCGCCACCGCATTCGCCGCCGCCATCGCTCAAATCCCATAACCAGAAACCGTAACCCCAGCTCCCTGCCCTATCCTCCTCTCTCCCTCTCTCTCGCCGCCCGACCTCCGACCTGCTGAGGAAGGCAACTGAGACCAGGTAAAGAGAACAGAAAAGTTAGCAGAGCTCCGCTGGAGTATTTATAGGGACTGAGGGAAGGAGAGAGCGTGCGAGCGCTCTCGTACCAGCCCGTTACGCAGCGGAATCACATCGCGCGCGCCACTACTATATAAATCACTCAAAATTTCACGCCCACCTACCAGCAGCCCCACAAAGGTACCCGCAGCCAAGACCACCCATTATTCATATAGCGCCGCTATTTTGGGATTGTCTGCGGGTGTTCCAAGAAAGCAAGTGCTGTTTGTTACAATACAAGCAACGGTTTCCACACTAGCTCAACATCAAACCTACGAAAGAACCTTTCACGGGGACATGTGGGGCCAATCTTCCGTGAGAGGGTGCAAATGTGGGTGGGTTTTGGACTTATAATTCGACGCATTTTATATATTTTTAAATGCGGAAGAACTTGGCTGGAATACAGAACCAGAAAGCGAACTATCGATGTAAGCCCATAGCGTTTGTGACCGATACCCTATCATCAGCAGTCCAATTTTCAGTTCGATACGCCCGATTATAGGCTCCGTAATGTACTAGTTCGGGAAGTGGGATCCACGATAAAGTATTTCAGCCTTGGAGATGATCTCTGCCGTCCATTTTCCCCGGGTTTTTTGGTGCAGAGAAAAGGACGCCACGCCACCGAAAGGTTATTGTTATCCGTCTCCGGACCTGGGGCGTGAACCTGCAGTTTGTACGGTTGGATCCGGATGGAGTAAAATGGACGGTGGAGATAACCCCACTCGTGGGGCTCACCGCTGGGGTAAATCAGTCCATCTCTTGTCCGCATTCGCGCGCAGCGGGCGTTGCAGGTAACTTATATGCGGGCAGCCGGATATATTCAGGGTCGTTCGATCACCATCGCATGGGCGGTTCTAACTGTCCTTATCTGGATCCAGCTTGCCATGTGTGACGGCTCTGGGCAGTAAGGCCATGGACAAGGACCGTTTAAAAGGCGGGTCTACGATATGATCACGGACCTAGTCCTAATCACTGGTGGACCATCCGCCGAAAGTTTGACATTAGACGTGGGCCTTTCTTCTGTAGAGACTGTTGAATTGGCCAAGGGCACAACTCACAAGGTCACGTGGTCGGCGGGGTTGGGCCCATCCGTAGATGACGTCAAGCGAAGATGCCAGCGTGTAGTTTAAAGTAGTTTCTTTTTCCTTTATTTCATCATAATTTAGAAGGGGAAAGTCTCCGAAAGGGCCAAAACCACGCTCATTTCGAAAATCTATCCCTAACTTCCAATCCTGCGGCGGAGAGTTGCAACCCTAGCGCTTGCGTGTCCGCCATTGTTCCAACGGCAACAGCTTTTTCCAGAAATCCTTTATTGGTACTCCAGCGAGGCACGATGTGGACCATCCCATCAATGTCACATCATCTCTGTCCTCTACCCATGTTACTTTGCGGACTCCTGACGTAGCTTGGTCAAAGGTGCATGAGCACCAAGGCCCTGTTGGGTGAACCCTCGGCTTACAGCCGACTAAATAGACGATCGACTAAAACCAACTCAAAATTCAGTCGACTAAATTCAGCATGCAGCTGAGAATATCCGATTGATGACTTTTTTTAATATTTTATCAATTATTTTGATTCTAAAAAAATAAGAGCCGAATGATATTTATTCAACATAGATATTAACTATTCATCATCGTGAGATCATAGGATGCAATAATCATCCAATAATAATCTATTACTCGATTTTAACAATGATTAATGAGGTAACCATCCACTAAACGCAATAACTCTTACGTTCCAAATTTTAAGGGACAGAAGTTACACAGTAATGACATCCTCCACCCTATATAAAGAGAAGTAAGCGGGAGGATGGGAATAAGATTTTCTAACTCAATTCTTAGCTTTCGCACTTTTGTTCTTTTTATTGTTCTCTATTTCTAGCTAACTTAAATATCAAAAGATTCTCATCAGATAACTTCAAATAGATTTGATTTTGCAGGTTTTCTACCATCCAACATCTAGGCACAATACCTCGGCTCACGATCGACCATCTTATTGGAGATTTGCAGCAACAAGTCCAATCCAGTAGTGCTAGATCCTGTTTGGAATTGTTATTAGTAGCAGAGTTTTTGAAAATAAAGTTTTTAAAGAGTAAAGCTTCTAAAAGTAGAGTTTTTATAGTAGCAATAGCCATATTATTTACGATGCGCATTGAAATTTTAACATAAGTTTGATAATTAAAATAAAAAAAAATATATCTTTTTATATAAATAAAAAATATTTTTAGTATAATAAAATGATAATAAAAGATATTGCATAGTATTGTATAATGAAGAATAATATTATATATTATTATATATTAAAGTATTATTATACTATATAATATTATTATCATATAATATAACATAATATTGTAATATAATATATTATTATTATGATAATTATAATATAATTTATAATGTAATATGATATATTGGTTATAATCTAATCTAATAATAGATTATAATATATTATATTAATATTAAAATATTATTATATTATATTATAATATTATAATAGATTATATTATATATTTATAATGTAAAATATTATTTTATTGTATAATATTATTATCATACAATGTAATATAATATAATAGATTATAATCTAATCTAATAATAAATTATAATATAATAGAATTATATTATATTATTATAATATAATAATATTATAGTATTACTAAATATTGTAACATCAAATTATATTTTTTATGATATAATAATACTATAATAGATTATATTATATATTTATAATATATCATAATATTAATTTATTATTATATTATGTTATATTTATAGTATAATAATATAATATGATGTGACACAAGATAATATGAAATTTTTTAGTAAGTATTTCGATCATTAAAAAAATTATTTAAATTAAAATAGCTTTCCGACGTTAGTTAGAAAGTACTTATGGGGAAAACTTCAAAATTAAGTTTTTCTTAAATAAATATTTTCAACTTTCTGACAAAACTAAAATAGCTTCCTAATTTTTTATCAAACATCACTGTATTATCCAAAAATATTTTTGGAAGGTCAAAGAGTGGTATCTGCTACTCTAAAAATTTAGTCAAACATAACCTAAATTTAAGTAGGATAGTGGCAACTCTAAGTGTGTGTGTATATACATATCCATCAAGTCTATATACGATTCATGAAGACTAGGAAGCTTCACATGGGAAACTATATACTTCCGATGAATTCATGAAGAGATCCAAGATCAAGCCCCAAAGTTTGTCCAAAAAGGAAGAGTTGGTGCAAATATGGAGCCACCTTAATCTCATTTATTTAACAATTTGTTTGTGCTAATTAATATGATCCTTAATCAGATGCCCCAAATTGTTGCAGTGGCCATTGTCAAAACACATGCCCGAGGATGAATTCCTTAATAATTAGAATATGTTTACAAAGGATTAACTACACGCATGTGACATTCACATAGAAAACATTTTTGTACAAGCATTTAAAACATTGAATTTTCTAGAAATAGAACCATAATTCATTGTTGAATATTTAGTTTTTCAAATAAATATTTTGAATGTTCATCTATTATGGGTATATATCAGGATGCACTATAACAAAAATAATTTTTGATAACAAATTGCTTATAGTATTTCTTATTATATGCCACTAAAATCTCTTTTTTTTATTGCATTTTGGTAAAAATACCGCTATATTTCAATAATTTTTTTTATTAGCAGCACTTTATTTAAATATTGTTATAAATTTATATTTTATGGTATATTTTTTGAAGTATGAAAAATCAGAACTACTATTATAGCATTTGATTAATATGCCAATAAATAATATCATAATTTATAAAAATTTTTAATAAAATTATTAAATATTAAATTATCAATTTTTATATAAGACTTGATTTAGCCATGCCGATCTCATAAAATATATTATTATACATGTATATTCTTAGCATTACTTATTTAATAATATGAATAAATATTAATAAGTTAAATAAATTATATATATATACTAATAATGCAAGTTATAGGTTGGTGATTAAGAACTTGTCATTCACATAACAGATCATTGATTCGAATTCTCTTTTTATTTTAAAATAAAAATTTTTATCAATATTATTTTAAAAACATCGATAATTAATTGCCGACATCATCTTAAGACGATATGTAAGAAAATATCAAAAAATTTATTTTTTGATAATTGTATTAGTATAAAAATACTTAATATGTCACTAAAATAAAAAATTATTATCGATATTATTCTAAAAATACTGATAATTAATTACTGACATCATCTTAAGATGGTATATAAGAAAATACCATAAAAATACCATTAAAGATATTTATGACATTTTTTCTAGCCTATAGGGGTACTTAAAAATACCATTGATGACCATTTTTGTTGTAGTGATGAATCCTATGCCACGTTTTCATTAACTCAAAGTGAACAAGATATTTTGGTATTGCGGTGATGAATCAAACACCACACCTAGTTGTGATCTCAAATTATATTAACATACACAAATAAGGATGTGTTTGGATATCTCTACAGGATTAGATTGAAATCCTGGAGGATTCATGAACTGAGTTATCCATTCAAGCATGACTATATTTTTCTACCAAAAAGAAAAGAAAAAAAAAAAAGCATGACTCTATTAACAAAATACCTCCCAACCCAAGTCTTGTTGGAAGAGAAAAACATCACAATAGGTCTTTTTTACTTCTTGCTATTTACAATTTAAAGACTGGATTTGACCTGAATTTTGGGCAGGCTCTTAAATGGGCTAATAGGTGTGATTCCTGCAGGATTTTCAGTCTGATCTTCACGCTTCAAAGGCTGAAAATCTGCATTGTCGATCAGCAATATCAATGTCACGTTCTTTCCGAATGGAGCTCTAAAACCTTTGTCAACCTGAAGTTGGTGCTCATCTGGAGCCACCTGAATATACCGGTAAGAATCTTCTAAAGAAAATTTATTTTAAGGATTATCCATTCCATTCATCAAAAAAAGCCTAATGAAATGCATGGATGTTTGTTTTTTCTTTCTTTCTTTCTTTTTTTGAGAAGCTATAGAGGAAGTAAGACAGTTCCCCCACACATTTATTAAAAAGTGAGAAGCTTTGAGGGAAAGAGAGCAAGGGTGTACTCCAAACGGGCAGCCACAAAATGTTGTCCTAAATGAAATCTGGAGCAGGGGGAGAGATGTCTGGAGTGTGGAAAGGGGTTCTTCGGGCCAAGCTCGAGGGGAAGCTACGAAAAACGCGAGATGGTGCAAAGGCAAACGCAGAAATGCGTAAATGTACTGAAATACAGGATGCTGACTCTTTATCACCATCACCCGTCCCCAGGCTTTCTACAGCACATATGGCCATCTCAAGCATAAGCTGTAAAGTTTAGAATGCGACAGGATCAAACACATCGCGGCTAAGCGGTCATACCAAAAATAAGTTGCACAGCGGGCACCGACGGGGAAACACCTACCATATACCTAGTATCTCGTCAAAGTCTGAAAAATCTTTCCTCCTGAATACGCGATGCACCTTTGCGTTTGACTTTGAAATACACATGGCCTGGGTGTGGAAGCCTAACCAATTTTTACCAAGTAGAAACAGCGTAGCCATGATTTTATGATCTTTTCTGTTGTGGAGGACGATATCTTTAGTCTTACATTATTTATCAGTTAACAGGAACTTTGAATTATATAGGATCAAGACTTCCCCTCTCTCTTACGAGGTGCTTTTTTAAAGATAAAAATATGAGGCTCCGTACCATAAACCGGTTAAAGCAGATAATACCTCAAATTGGTGAGTACAGAGAACCGATTATCCTATTTATCCGAGCCACAAGTTCTTGACCATAACACTTTCCATCTAATCGGCCAAATCAACTTCACCCACACAACTGGACAACCAAGTCAGCATATAAATATAAAAGAATGTGCATCCACTTCATGCATGATAATGGACTTACATTCAACCAAACAATTCAATTAACATATTCCAACTATCTTTTTTGAGTACAATTCATAATTGTTACAAAATGATATTGGAAGTGAACTTGGACCATCGCCCATATAGAGAGCAAAGGGTACTGAAACACAAGTCTATTTAGATTGACAACGAGTTGATTATGGTGTTTGTAATTATATTTGAATAAATGTATATCCTTAGTATGTTGAGAATCTTAATATTTAAATGAAGAAGTATGCGAGGTTCTATACAACTTATGCAGGTAGTTTTATATCAGTTATATACTAGTTAGATCCTGAATGATGATGCAATATTAAGAAATCTGAATAACAATTTTTAGCTAACTTTTTTTTTCTTTTTTTGGGTGGAATCATGACTTCTTATAAATTAATTAATCAATTGACTCAACAAAGCATTTAACTCTGCATTTATTCAAATTTGCTGTCTCCCGTAATTTTGGTAAACACTACCTAATAAATCTGATTTAGCACGAGGGACCTGGTATATTGTTCGTTGTTTCTTGTACTGTCCTTTCATTCTTCAACTATTTTTTGGGCATGATTTGGCATTTCTTCAGCAAATCGCAATAATTGTATGTACTGGAATTTTAAGACAGCAACCAGGCTTCCCCTTTGAGTCTTCCAATCCCCTCAAAAGGGTCTCAAAAGCCATTGATGCATAATAAGATATTCACTACGATCAAAAATGGTACAAAAAAAATCAATTACAATTCAACCAAAAAAAAAAAGTCTGAGGTTCTTCATTCCTGAATATTTCTAACGCCCAAAATGTCTGCATTGTTTGGGAAGCGAAAAAATTTTTGAGCAAAGAGGAAGGCTAAGTGGAAGGCAATGGTTCGGTTGAGACAGGCTAGGGCATGGATCACAATAAGACAGTGGTCCCGTTGAGGTAAGTCATACAGGAGGAGGAAGGGAGTCTATTAGTTATAGACTCGATGATAGTTGGGATAGAGGCTGATGCTCACGACAAAAGGGGTACTAGTGTGGGTCTCCTTCCTAGTCAACTTTCTTTATGAAGTTGCTGATTTGGAATATTCGGAGAGCGGGGAAGCCCTTATTTCAGACAAAAAAAACATATGGCAGCACTATCCGAATATATGTATACTACTTGAGATCCGACTTTTCAAAAAGAGCCTTGTCCGAGCTAGAAGACGGATCCCGCAAGCATTGAGCACCTACGTGGTGGAGTCTACAGGTCTATCTGGAGGGATCATGATTTTGTGGTGTAGCAGCTCGATTAAGGTGGATGCTTTCTATGGGTACGAGCAGCAGGTGGTTCTTATCATCTTGAAGCAGACCGATGACTCCTGTCGGGAGTGTATGCGAGCACCGAGTACAGGGAGCAGAGGGTTCTCTGGTCAGAGATTATCAGGATGGTAGTGCAGGGCCTCCCTTCTCTTGTCATAGGAAACTTCAACTGCATTGTGAGATCCCACGAGAAGATGGGAGGCAGGCAGTTTGTGGATACTATTGATTTCAAAGAGTTCATGAGGTTCATCGATGATTTGGGTTTGATTGACCTTGGTTACATTGGATCTAGATTCATCTGGTGCAATAACCACCTTGGGGGAGCCAGGATTTGGGAGAGGATTGATTAGGCTGTTGCTACTACAGATTGGCTTCAATACTTTTTGGGGCACTAGGTGCAGCACCTCTCGAGGATTGATTCGAACCACTATCCGCTTCTCATCACTACTGATAGCCAGCATCTTTCCAAAGCTCTATTCAGATTTGAAAAAATTCTGGACTTTCTACCTAAGATCATGGGACCTGATCAGAGAGGTTTGGAGAATGCTTGTCCAGGGTGATGCGAGACATCGAGTGATCAGAAGACTCAAGTTGATGAGGCGCAGGCTCATCCGGTGGAACCATTTCAAGGTTGGTGACATCTTCAAATGGATCAAGGGGGTAGAAGCAGACATTGTAGAGCTTCAGAGGAGAGAGGATCAGGAGAGGAGCCTTCAGGAATCTGACTTATGGGAGCTTCATCACAAGCTCTTCAAGCACCACTCTTTATTGAGATGGCAGGAGATACTGTGGAGGCAATAATCTAGGATGCAGTGGATTAGGAAGGGTAACCGAAATACTAGATTCTTCCATTAGTCGATGATAGTTCAGAGGTTTACCAACCATATTAGATAGCTAAAGGAGAGTGATGGTAAAGTGGTGGAGGATAGTGATGAGATCAAGGGCCAGATCCTTCAATTCTTCAAATTGCCTTGGATTGCTTTCTTGGATGGGGGCGACCTTGATCCCACCCTATGTGCAGTACCTCTAATGTGGAGAGTGAAGCCCTGACTCATCTTGTGGTAGCTAAGAAGGTGCAGAAAGCCCTCTGATCATTTGGAGAGGACAAAGCCCCAAGGCCAGATAGGTTCCCCCTCTCTTCTTTCATCGATATTGGCCGATCATCGATGGAGAGGTTATCAAAGTGGTGCAGGTGATCTTCGAGTCCAGAGACATTTTTTAGCAGTAGAAGAGGATCTTGATCACTCTCATTTCGAAGAAACCTGATGCATCATCCTAAGGCACTTCAAGCCGATCAACCTTTGCATCACTCTCTATAAAGTATGTGTGAAGATCCTGATCGGATGACTGAAGCTGATTATTTCATGCCTGATCAACCAGGGGTATGATATTTTTATTGGTGGCTACTGCATCACTGACAACATCTTGCTTGCCCAAGAGTTTATACATGATTTGCAGCATGCCCTGTTCGTTGAAGCTTGATGGTAATCCAACTAGATATGGAGTGGTAGGGTTGAGCATGGATCGGATTCGATCGGATTGAGAGAAAAATTTTATTTGATCGAACCCAATTGAATTGAAAAAAATTCAATTCATTGCTGATCGTTTATTATGTATAAATTATTTAAAATCGAAGTGAATGGTTTGTAGCAGGTTCGGATGTATTGTGTCGGTTTAGGCTTCAATATTGATCCAATATTGATTTTAAATCCAATATTGACCAACTTAAGCTTATTTATCTTTTTTTTATCAATTTAATGTGAAAAAATCTAAACTTTATAAGTTACAAATTTTAGACTTATTTTTGAATCTATACAAAATAAAGTAGAAAAAGAAAAGATTTACTCATCTGAAAGCAACTACATCTGAAAGCTTTCATTTTAGAATTATCTCAAATTGATGTGCTTTCATCAATAATTCAATATTAATAATTTCATGAATCCAAACGAATGACATGATATTTTTTAGAATAAAATATTAAAGTCTAAACAATACCATCCCAAAATAAAAGTATGTTTGTGAAATACTACATTAATTGTGTTCGATTTTATATGGGTTAAAAGTGTAGAAACTGAATACGACCATAAATAATCAATTTTTTACAAATTCCAACCCAATTCCACCCAATTTATATCTTTCAACCGATCAAAATCGATGTTTATTGGGTCAGATTGGGTGGGTTTCTTTGAGTTTTGATTATTTGCTCAGCCCTATAGAGCGTGCTTATGACCATATGAGCTAGCAATTTTTATGACAGATGTTCCATGAGTTCAGCTTTCAAGATAGATAGATTGACTAGGTCATGGATAGTATGGAGGTCCTGAGCTTTGCCATCCTGATCAATGACATTCCGATGGAGTTTTTCCACTCAGCGGACGATCTTCATCAAAGGTGTCCTCTCTCCCTCTACCTGTTTATTTTATGTGTTGATGCTCTGTCTTGTACTCTACAGACGATAGTTCAGGAGGTAGAGCTAGAACCTTAGTGGCTTGCTCCTGGGATCCGCTGCTTTCGTACCTTCTATTCGCAAATGATTGCTTGCTCATTGGTTGGATCTTGGCCCAGAATGTGAGGTGTTTCGCATCTATTGTTGAAGCCTACTGTTGAACGTCTGATCAGCTAGTGAATCTACAGAAATCTACTATATATCACTTTCAGCCCAAAATGAAGATTCAAGTAAAGCAGATGATTCGGGATAGACCAAAAATTTCTGAGCAAACTGGTACCTTGACTTATCTTGGAGTGCCTATCATAGGGTAGAGACTTCAGAGGGCTGATTGTAGGCCTATGGAGCAATAGATCTGAGAATACTGTGGTGCTGTGCTTGTGCCTTAAGAGTCTGGAGCAGAGGGTAATCCATAATGAGGAGGATGAACCTCATGAGCTCAGTCCTCAGCTCCATTCTGAGCTACCTCTTAGCGAATACTATGGTGCCGTGCTTATGCCTTAAGAGTCTAGAGCAGTTTTCTAAATTTCTTTTTAGGGATCCACTCAGGGCAGTCATGGGCTCCATCTAGGCCTGACAATGGGTTGGGTCAGGTGCGGATTTGGATTGACCCGAATTCGATCTGATATCCCAGTATTTTGATCCAAACCCGACTCATGACCCAGCAGATCAACACTTTCTTTACCCATACCCACCTGATTGGGTATTGGGTTACCCAATCGGATATCCACTCCACTTAAATGAGATTTTCTAGATAAAAATAGAAGTATTGAATAATAGCCCACTACCACTCTTTAGCTCTTGAGGCTTTAACCAAGCCTAAAGGCCATAAGACCCATATTTCATACAATCGATCCATATTTAAATAATATATATATAAGATCAAATCAGATTCAAGTCAGATAATGGGTCAGGGTGGCCACTATCCGAACCTGACCCGATCTGAGATATAAATTTATCAGGTTTGGATTGGATCGGGTCAAAACTCGATCAACATGTTGACCAACCCAATGCATTAAGACTAAGTCAGGTCGAGACCCATCTAGGTCAGGTGTAATTGCCAAGTCTAGCTCCATCTTCTTCCTTAGGAGGTGATTTGCCAACCTAGACAGGATAAAGACCTGGGGATTCAGTCTTTGTTGGTTAGGAGGAATGCTATGATTGTCAGACATATGGTTAGATTCCTCACTCAACCTGACTGCATGTGTGAGCAGGATGATGAGGGTTCGGTATGGTGCTTGGGGCCAGGGAGCTTAGATCCATATTGATCATGGCTACTCCTTCATATGGGGGGAGATTTGCACCCATGCCCTTGCAGTGGTGGCCCAGGTCGGATGACTGATTGGTGATGGAATGTCAGTTGATGTGAGCTAGAATGCTTGGATTTCCAACCTCTCCCTTTCATATTGGCCGATCTATGTCAGCATGAAGGTGGACGATGGTCTGTGGATTCGTAATTTGATTATTTACGGTGGCAAAGATTGGAGAGTTGAGGAGGTCACCCACCTCTTCGGGGGCTAGCTTGCTGCCAAGATCCTGGCATCCCTATTTCTGTCCATCCATATCATGGCTTGAGGATGTGAGGCCGATCTTGCTACCCCAGGGTGTCGTTTAAAGACCTCATTGCGATGAATAGGCCAATGTCAGAGAGGAGGATTGAGGTTATCTGAATTTGAAGAACACTAGTTCACCTCAGAGTCAGATTCTTTTTTTGGAAGGTTGCTTGGGACCGACTGTCGATTCGAACACTTCTTAGGGATGAAGTTATGAAGCCTCTTGCGGTTTGTCGATCTGCGGACTGGAGGATGAGTCAACGGAGTATGCCCTACTTCATTGCTCGAGGGTGTAGTTGATCTATGGGATGGCGGGTGGCCAGTCTTGGGGAGTTATTAATGGCTCCCTCCTTCCTGGATGTGATCCGCCGAAGTATGACAGAGGGTCGGCTCTCCAGTGGCAGGATGGCATATGTCATCTATCAAATTTGGTCATCCAGGAACAGTGTGGTCTTTGATGACGAGGTGGTTCCTGCTCATAGGATGTTGGAGAGAGCTTATAGCCTTACTGAGGAGTATAGCCATTTTGACGTTGCTGGCTAATCCCTTGCTAACTCGAGTTTTTGAGACTCCCTTACTGCGCATGCAGTGATTCGAAGAATTCTTTTCATATCCTAGGAGCCCCCACCCTCAGGGTTTGTCAATATCAACTTCGATAATAGTATCAAGGATGGCAGAAATGGTGTGGGCTATCCGAGGGATCGGATGCTAGGCTGCTGGCTACTGGGGGTTCACCCTCATTCGAGCCATCAATTTTCGAAGCGGATCTCTATGCCACTTGGGCGGACATTATTTACATGTGATAGGTGTTGCGGACAGAGAGAATATTCATTGAGGGTGACTCTAATACTGTTATTAGCTGGATCTGAGATAAGGTAAAGCATCTGGAAGTTCATCATCTGCTCCGAGACATCTGGAGATTCCTCAATCACTCCACCACGATAACTATTTGGCATATTTTTTGAGAGGCAAACAGCGTCGTGGATTAGGTTGCCTCCTTTATTGCCAACCACATTGAAGATTAAGACTTGACGTTAAGGTAACGAATGTTTAGGGGCCTTGTATGATATTTTGTATGCTGATTTTTTGGACTATGCTCATACCAGGCTAATGTGGTCGCCTGACTATATCAAAAAAAGAAAAAGAATGCCTCATAAATGCATCATACCTGCCAAAGGACATCCTACCGTCACTTTTAAATTCCTTGTTCAAGGAGTTGGATTGTAAGCATGACACAAAAGATGTGCAATCCAATTGCCTCATAAACGCTTCATACTTGCCAAACAACATCCGACCACCACTTTGCAATTCCTTGATCAAGGAGTTTGATTGCAAGCATGGCATAGAAGAACAATTGCAATCCAAAATGTTTAATACCTCAAAGCTTTTAGATTCATACTGAAGTAACTGAAGTAATTGAAGCTTCCAATGAGATGTAAAACATGAAACCCCTCTTTCAATATAAAATAGGTTATCCATAAAATCTATTATAGCATTCTTGTTTCCAACTTCTACCAACAAGGTCTAGAAAAATTTAGTGCAGTTTAGTGGCCTAAGTAGTGCAATATGATGAAGGCAAGCATCTGCAAATTCTATTCAGAATGAAGTTATGGCCAGAACAAGGAAATAAATTTTTCCTTTCCACCTAGGATAGTTTCAAAAATGTTGATATGTTATAGGATAGTGATTAATGGTTTAAGAGACCTTATCAAATATCAAAATCATTTTTTGATTACAACAAGCTTGTGGATCATACAATAGAAGATACATAACCAATAACTGATAAATACTATTTTTGTAGACTTTTAGACATATACATCAGTTTTTCATCGATTTTTATGAGCACCGAATGTAGACAAAGATGAAAAAGACTCTGGCTGTTGGGCTGAAGAAGTTGGAGAATGCTGACTACTTTTTCTTGGAGCAACGTAATCAACTTATGGTGGTCCTTGTTGGGGATAGATCCTCGTCACTCCTCCCAGTAGCTTGCCATCTTGTCCCCTATCCGATTAGAAGTGCTATGCTGACTCAGCTATTACGGCTTCTTTTGATTTAGATTGTTGAGTCCTGTTCGATCAGCATTTCGCTGACCACTCCACCGATTATTATTGACGATATTTGGCCGACTAGGGACAGCAGGCATGTATCAAGTTGGTGTCTCGTTGGTTATGTTTGACAACCCATCTGCGGCAAGTGACACTCGTTATAGCCAATCGGTGTTAAGCCGACTACGCCAACCGACAACGGGTTGCTATTCTACGACGGGCTCATTCTACCGGCTCTCCTGGCACGAGCCCCCACTGACCAGCTGAGAGCCAAATGTACCCGCTACGCCACTCTGACAGACCACGTTGGGTCACATCACACAAACACCATATCTCAGCCGACTGGCTGTGTGCCGTGATGAGACACTGTGAATTCATTAATTATACCCACGAGGTTATTTATTACGCCCCATGCACGGTAGCATCTGCCGTCGCAACCACGTGCGTGCCGAATAGAAGGCGTGCCCACCGTCAGGATCATTTAAAAACACCCATGTGGCGTCATACGACAGGATGTGATGGATATGATTGCTTGTCCTCCCACCATCCACTTTGCTCCCTCTATAAATAAAGGTAAATGAGGGCCTCTCCAGGTAGGCGACACTGATCCTACGCCAAAACTCTGTCACTCTCTTTTCTCTACTGAATCACCCACTGACTTGAGCGTTGGAGGGTGTTCGTCAGAGTCACCTCCGATGGGACTTTGTTTGCAGGTCTTTCTTCGCTGACGATGAGCAGAAATCAGTGTCACTGTTTACCATCAACCCTCACTCTCGCTCTCGATTTTGACTGTGTGCACCTCCTCCGATGATGGTACACCTTTTCATGTTCTATCGGCCCGCACGCACACAGGTGTAGCTCTTAATCAGTTCCTGCCCGACTCCCTTCCGACCAGAGGAAGGCCGCAACAGTCCTCATGATAAATTCTTATGGTTTGCATGAAGAGTCAGTGAGATCTTAGGACAGCACTTTTACCTATGAATTCCCAAACCGTTTCCGTTACCAGGCCAAAGTTGCCGAGCCACTAGCATTCTTTCAATTCTGGAAAGAGGATAATCTCTATCACGTGTTCCAGCAGAGCGCAAGCCACTGCAATGATACACTTCTTGCCAATGAAAAGTGCTGCATAATAAGCACCTCCGCTGCTAATCCATTCTCCAATCGGAAGAAATTTATGACAGTTCATATATAATTATATATAGACAGTATTTGGGCACGAAAAAAGGTTAAATTTTTAATTGATTTGGCCTGAAGCCAAACTAAAAAATGAATAGTTCGTGCTTGAGGCCCGGCTTATGATCCACTCTAAGAGACAAGAAGATTTAGTAAAAAAAGGGCTAGAGGTAAAGATCAAAAAGAATCATCAGAGGCTTTAATTGCTCCCAATTCCGAAAAAATTAGGATAACTAATCCATGCCCAAGTAGGTGATTGATTTACCATATCCCTAAAATTGAGGATATTGGAAGTCTGGGATCCATTAACTCATTCAATCACGCAACCTCTCTATCACCTTACCTATTTGCTCCTACCTCATGCTTGAGAAAGTTGCCACGGGATAATTTTATTCAGGCGTTAACGGATCGCGAATACCAAAAACACATTGTGTGTCTCAGGCCCTGCAAATATATTGGCCTATACTGAGGTTGTATGCCATGTCATTGAGTCTTGGATATAAGGATGCTAAAATCTTCCAGTAAGAAAATGGACTTGTGCTTCGTCCTTTTTTTTCTTTTCATTATAAAATCTTAAATTGGATTTCTCTAAAAAAAAAAAGGAGAGATAGATATCTTTATTGATTGCAAAGATAGGTGAGACTTGGAAGTCGGATGGTTGACGCTCCAACTCAGAACGGGCCCGAGCTATGTTAATGGGCTGGGGCTCTGGAAAAGCTCCGCATAGCCCGAGAATGTCTCATGGGCACCCACAAAGAATATTCGTATTTACGTTTAAGAGTAGTTATTTATGCACCGCATATGGTGCAGTGAAAATACGCCACCTCATCTTATTGGGCTATATAGTTATCACTTTTCAATTCGAATTTAATGGCTGTAGTTCTATTTTTTTATTTAAAATTTTAAATGACGAAAATACTTTTTTTCTTTTGAAAAAATTATGACATCTTATAGGCATATTATGATATTTTGCAGTCAAATTATAACCTTCTATATAAGAAAAAGTCATAATTTTCTTCCAAAAATCATAAAGAGGGAAGAACATTTTTATCATTAAAAATTTATGAAATTTTTAATGACAAAAATACCCCTTCTTTCCTTGTGACATCTGTGACCAAATTATGACGTGCTGTTGTGCAAGAAGTCATAATTTGGGTACAGGATGTCATAATTTATTCAAAAAAAGAGGAGCATTTTCGTCATTCAAAATTTTAAATAAAAAAATAGAACCGCAAGCATTAAATGCGCTTAGAAAGTAGTAGCTATATGGCCCAATAAGATGGGGTCGTGTATTTTTACTGCACCGTATGCGGTGCGCAAAGACTTTCTCTTACGTTTAATTTATCAACCCCTGTTTGAGCACATGAATTGTAAAGAACTAATCCAGCGATCATGCTTCTATGTCCCTCTAAGTCATGTCCAAAAAGAATATTCTCAGCCATGATTTGGCAGGTTCGAGTTGTATCTTTGGTGCAAAAGAATAATTAATCTTCTCTCACAATATCAACCATTAGATGTCTCTCCACAAAAATATCAAAACACTCCAAATTCTTTCACTCATCCATTTGCATAGATTTCAAAGCAGTCATTATGCGATCCAAGATGATTCATGCAAAGAAAGATGAATCATTCTTTGGCATGAAAAATACAATCTTTGACCTGGTTTAGGACAATTTAAACCTAAATTATATTTCCTACCCAAGCCAAATGTGAGGTTCACCAAAGAAAGATATCCCCAACCAAGTAAGACCAAAAACTACCATCAAAGTGCTAATTTAAATTAGAGGTGCAAATGAGTCGAGCTGCTTATGAGCTCCTCGAGCTCGACTCGAATCTGAGCTTGACTCGACTCGATTATTATCGAGCTCGAGTCGAGCTTGAGTAGTGAAGTCGAGCTTGAATAGCTTTTTGAGTCAAGCTCGAGTAGCATGATACTCAGCTCGAAAGCTCATGAACCTACTCGAATATTTATATATATTTAATAATATTATTTTTAATTATAATATATATTATTAGTGGGTTAAAGCTCGATTTCGAGCTCAAACTCGAGCTCGAGTATGATCCGGATCATATTCGAGTCGAGTCGAACCGATCTCGAATTTTTCTTATTTTTCATCGAGCCGAGCTCGTGCTTGAGATATTAAAGTTCGGTCGAGCTTGAGCCAAATTTCGAATCCGAATATTTTGAGTCGAGTTGGAGCTTCCAGCTACTCAACTCGACTCGGTTCGATTGCACCCTTAGTTTAGATTATTACTTTAGGGGACATAAGAAAGGATAGTCCAATGGCCAGCCTTTGCAATATTATGATTTTTATTGGACGTATAATGGTTGCACCAAGGATAAAGTACGTATATATTGGATCACAAATTCTTGCATATGTGCAACATCAACCATCATAGACCGCTAAGATCTAAACCATTTCTCCTTGTGACAATTTCCTTCTATCATCTGTACCATGAAATATAGTCATGCTGTGTGCATTTTTCTTTTCTCCGCCCCTCCCTCCCTGTTTTTTTTAAGGAATATGATGATTATTCACAGTCACCCAGGTGTGAAATTGAGCACTTGAAGTAAGCATTCTATGTATGATTATTGTTAACCATAACTCCTTCCAGGAAGAAAATATTATCCACGAGTCCCTTAATATATATGCATTCTCTCTGGCCAGCCCCTAAACGGAAGCTTTGCCGATTCTCTCTCTGTCTCTCTCTAAACCGAAGTAAGTGGAGCATATTAACTAGAAATTATAATTAATTTATTGCCAGTGGGAGGGGATGCAGTGGGAGCTGTTGAAACGGATGTGGTGTTGATGTGAGGGGTCCAAGGGGTTCTTTTGGATAGGCATTGAGAAAAGCTATGGCGTATAATCTCTTGTCATCACATGGTTTCCCCACCTTCATTGAACTGAATTGGCTAAAGCTACACGACAAGATCAAGATTCGGGCGCAAAATGTGGTACGCCAATGACGTATTGTGAGGGCCATCCATCTTCTTGTGGAGATAAGCACCTAATAAAGTGGACAAGATACATGCGCCGTTCTAATCTTTTGTTATTAGGAGTTCAAATGCCGAGATGAGCTATTTAATCATGTGGTGATTGTATGTTAAGGTGGTTCACCAAACATAAAATGAAATGGGTTGTAGGTCACTCACTTAAGTGGATTAAAAAATAAATTAAAAGGGCACCTTGCTTGTACTTATAAGTTTTTTGTCGTTATATAAGTCATCACCATGTCATGTTGGTGGACCCTTCCTGACAAAAAATGCAATGATACCAAAGGAAAGGTTAGGAAAAGATTCCTTTCCACAATTCACAATGAATGCAATAGAATAGATAAGCATCATGCATTGTTAAGTTAGTGCCATCTCTTGAATAGACCACAGATTATTGATTAAAAAATTGCAGGTCCTTGAGAGGTTTGGGAGATGATTCTTGTTAGTTAGAAAACAGGATTTTCTAAGTCTGTGTTTGGTTTAAACTAATACCATGTGAAGCAAATGCTCAACATGAGACATGGGTGAACATTAATATAAACTACATTAAGAGAACAAGGAAATCGACAAGGTCAGAATATTCTTCTAGTTGGAACAATTGCATGGGCTCATAATACTTCCAGAGGCATGGCTTAAGGTGATAGGGATACCATGGCAGTGCCGCAATTATTGGGTGGATGTCAACTGTACAAATATTTTTACTATCGGATCGGTACACCTTCCTTCCTTCTCCGCGATAAAGAATAGTTTCATAGGAAAAGGAGGCGTTGGTGTATGTGGAGCCTGTTTTGCTTGGTTTCATTGGATGGGAGCTCGGAGATATCTTGTTCTCTCAATAGTTTCAGGACAGTTGTGGCCTTGGTGCGCCAGCTTTTTGCGATTGATGGCGGCTTATTCTTCTTCATCCCTCGCTCTTCCTCTTCATACTTATCGTAATGTTCAAATTATTTTTTCAGATTTGAATTTATTTTATACTTTTTTTCTGAAGAAGTGGGTTTTGAAGAAAATGAAGAGATAGTGGCATGTAATAAACATCACGGCTTTCAAATGCGGTAACGACGGGCGGAGGCTATTTAATATCTCTCTTCCGCCCATTTTTATTATGCCTAATTGACGCTTGTGGCATAGCTTTAAACTGAATTTTTAAAATTTATTTTGAGCATATACCCTCCTCATAAAATACTTATTCGGCGAGTGTGCGAAAACACACACACACACACACATATATATATTGTAAATATATTTATGTATAAAAAAATAATTTAAAATTAAAATGATTGAAATACCCTTAATAGATAGATGTATAAAAAAAAATATCCATATAATTTTATATATTTAAAAAAGTATACACTCAAAAATCTTTTTTAAAATGTATGTACATATATATATATATGGAACTAATAGTAGAAGGAAAAAAAATTATAAATTTAGAAAGGATTTATTAACTTCAAAACAATTCGAGATGAAATAGCTTCATATCAAGATATCCAAAAATTGAAGTCTAATTCACAATTAAAATACTAATCTCAAGTTTTAAAACAAATAACTTTGGTTCAAATTGGATTCGATCACTTTTCACATTGTCTATCTTTTAAAGCTACAATATTATGGTTAGTTCATATTATCTCATTTTATATCTAATAAAATCTAGTTCATCTTCTTAATTTTATTTATATTATATAAAATTTAAGTTATATTTTGAGCTAATTATTCCTAGTATTATTATAGAAGCATTATGATAGTAAATGATACATAAGAGCCGATCATATGTTACTTTAATTTTTTTTCTTTTTTTTTGCTAAATGAATAAAGATTTTTTGATTTATTCACAAGTGCAATTCAAGTATCTATTCAATCATACCCTTAACATTTTGGAAAGATTAATTGGTGTGACATTTTGTATATAAAATATATGATTTTGAACATGATAATTATTATCATATTATTACAAGTTTGTGAAGACTCCTCATCCTTTTCCATTTTAAGGAAAATTCTTTTGTATTCCTTTTTGAGAAAAGAATTGTCCAAAGCCTTATATATTAATTCTTGTTTGTTGAAATGCCTAAAGGAGAGAGAGGTGAGGAGGTAAGAAAAAATAATATTAATAACAAATGGAGTAGTCTTTTTTCTATGCTTGAGTAATTTTTTTTCCTCAATAAATATATTTACTAATCATTATCATACCATATAAAGGAGGATTTCTTAATATTCTAAATGCTCATATTATTACAATTAATGATTCTTAAAGGGAGTGCTGAAGTAGCATCAACTATGGAGTCTCTTAGAGTTTTGAGAGCTCCTTTTTATTATTATTATTGTCTACACAATTAGTGGAGGACGTCATTTAGATGACAAATATGAAAGACCTTTTAGGAATTTAATGTTTTAGAGAGTGCGATGGTAAGTATAAATTAAGTATTATAGGAGCATTTTTGTAATAGCATAAGTTGTTGATGATTTGGTTCGAGATAATAAAAAAAAAGATCTCATCTATTGAGGCTAAAACACTATAAAAATATTTTGGACAAAAGATCTATTTTTATTATCTAAAAGTATTTCACCAGGGAATATTTTTATAATCTAATAGTTTTCATGTAGGCAAAATTATATATGGATTTTTTAAATGTATACCCTTCTAAATATATAAAATTAGACTAATACCCTCACAAAGTTATTGTTCGTATATATATTTTTACAAATTTTTCTTTTTACACGTCTATCTATTAAGGATATTTTAGTTATTTTAATTTTAAATCATTTATTTTTTCATGGTGTTAGATGACATGGATACATATGTACAAAAAAAAAAAAAAAAAAAAAAATTAAGAATATTAATGTAAAATAAGTATTTTGTTAGGGTATATATATAAATAGTAACTTTGCCAGGATATTCATATGACTTGGTATATTTAAGAGAGTTTGCACTCACAACAAATCTAATTTTGAAATACTCTTTTGAATGTTGGAAGCAAGTATTAACGGGATATGATAAATATCTTTGTTTGATGAGAAAGAAACACATATGACTGGAAGTTCTCAACTTGTCACCACTCCTGTATCTGGATTTAACAAATAACATGAAATAGTTTCTTGTGCTATAAATAGTAACTCAGAATACATTCCAGTATTATTCTTAGGCATTAGAACCTATTTCTTCTCCAGTGCTTTATTATGCTTTCCCAAGAAAGAAGAAAGCTCTTCATTAAATCCTTGCCTTCTTCTTTCAAATCAGTTTGGCGATGACTCTAGCAAATAACGCAACGGACCCGATTTAGTAGGCTCCAAGCGAGGAAATCTGGAGATGCTTGTCAAGTACAGCTAGGATACTGTCATGGAACTATTCAAAACTCTAGGACGCGAACCCCTTTTTTTTCTTCTGAAGATTGGGTAGGGGGGGTGGGTGGGTGGGTGTGGGCGGAGCCTACTGTTGTATATTCTCAAGTATCTTAATGTTCCATAATAGCTGTCAAGTTGTAATGGTCACATGTTTACGTGGGTTATGCCGAGGAGTGAGATCTGTCATAAATATGTCTTGTTTTGTCCCGTTCTGTATCTCCAAGTATATAATTATCCCAAGTTTATGGAATCCAATACTAAAAAGATCTGACCATAGGCTTCTCCATCTTTTCCTTGCCTTCCACTTCACAGCCTGTCAAGCATGTATTATTTTTGATTGCTTTTGTTCTTTTCCTAATCAGTAGCAGGGCTGCTCATGAACAGAGAAGATATTCTTTACCAAAAAAACAAAGAACAAAAAACAGAGAGAAGATATTGCTCATTTTCAAGTAGCCCGTAAAGACACACACCCCCCTAACTTGGATTTTTCTGCTAATTAGGATTCCTTGGCAACTCCATCATGAATAAATTCTTCATGATGGGAAACTGGATCATGACCTTATTCTGCAACCTATGGCGATGAAATATGGATTATAGAAGGGGCAGGAAGGAGGATGATGCTGGATGAGCTGCAGAATCCCAATTTGCAGGTAACTGATATTTCTTATCCTCCTCTTCTCGTCATCCTTTCATGTCTCTCCTGAGATCCATGTCGGTTTTCTTTATGGTGCCTGTTTAGTTTCCATTGTTTGGGTTCTTTATGGTGCTTTGGGTTCTTGCTTAACTATGTAACCGTGGCCAATACGAAAATCTCTTTATTTTGTACTTGGGACTTGGGTGGGCAATTCTGTTTCTAGAGTTGTCAATAGGAGCTTGTACTGAGGTTTTGCATGTTTTCTGTGCAAGTCTCCGGTGTAATTACTTGTGCATCTTGGAAGTATAATTTTAGGAGCTACTAAGACCATCAACTTTGCAGAAACTTGGAACTAATTTTGATTCTCGGTTTCATACTGGCAGCCTCTGTGGAACCTATAATGATTTACTCTTCCCTTAGCTCTAGCCTCTTTTCCCCCTCATACAAGGGAAGGATTTTGCTAGATGCTTCAGAATGGTGCTGAAGATTACTGGGTCTGTGGCTACACAGCATGCACCGAAAAAGATTCAAAAAGGAGCTGCATCTTTCTGCTATCTTGAGTCCATTTTGTTATGCGCTTCAATAGTTGGTGCTTCATCACCCTGTGTTTCCTAATAATTCAGGTCTTCCTTGAACGAGTCGAGAATTCCAGGTGGCATGTCTGACACCATGGAGCTGCTGGAAGAACAATCTTTTCTGAGATAGATGTTGCATCCTCTTAGTTTTTTTATTTTACTCTCATGTGAACTTAGGCCTTTTAAGTCTGATATAGTTGCAAAATATGCCTGTACTGTTATGCCACTACCGCAAGCAGATGGGTGATTATTAGTTATTATCACATTTCTCACAACAAAAAGGAAAGTGGTAAAGATAAAATATGCTGCAATTTAGAATTACCAGTACAAAAGGCTGCCTAATGAGACATGTAGGCCAGCCAACTGGATCCGGTCTCTTGGATGCAGCAGAACCACCACTGGTTCCTCTGACCAAGCTTTGCTTCGTCCAACATTCTCAGAAATAATCCACCAAAGATCTTGTCGGAAGCAGTATGGATGGCAGTCTCTCATCACAACTTCCGAGAGTTTACTCCCATTTTGTTTTAAAATTTATGCTGTGGGATGAAACTATTTTTCAGAAGTTTGTTATACTGCCTCCACAGTCTCTTCCAGTTACGATCTGCGTCTTAATTTTAATGGTCTTGCCACTTACAATTAGATCATCCTATCTATTATATTAGAACTATCACAAATGACACTCTTAAACTGTTTCAGGTATGGGAACTGTACTTCAGCACCCACTGAATATATTCACCACCTTGCCGAACAACTATGATGAGATCAATAAAAGATCAGGCAATTCATATACTAGAACCAATTATGACTGTAAACTAGGCATCCGAACCGGCTTGAAGCTGTTTCTGGAACCCATGGACAGAGATTCGGTAAAGAAGACGATGCTGAAACAAGAAGAAATATTTAAACAGCAGGTGCAACTAAATTCTTCTGATCATCACTCGTTCTACTTCTCAATCCTGAGTACATATTACTTCACATGCGAGTCAAATGAGTCGCAAATCTGCACGACTTTATTTTCTAAAAGTATCATTGGATTTGGACAATGCAGGTGAGGGAACTGCACCGGCTTTACCAAGCTCAGAAGCAGTTAATGGCTGAGATCAGAAGTGATGATGGGACATCTAGGTCGTTCTGTCATGATAACAGGCATCAGTCGACATCCCAATTAAGTTCCGAGAATAGTCGTCTAAACCGGTACGAATCATTTGAAAATATTTGCTTAGAGGGCCCCTTCAGAGAGCCAAAAAGCTTCGATCTTGAACAGCCTGTGGTGGAGACTACCAAGGAAAACATTGCACATGATCAGGCTTCCAGCTCATGGAGGCATTTAAGACAGGGGACAGCAGTGGAAGGCCCAGATATTGACACTGATGTCGAACTTACCCTAAGCATTGGGTGCGGTGCACAGAAGAAGAAACCCAAACATGGACTTCATCTGGATAGTGAAATAGGCTCCTCTGTTTCAGATCCCAGTGAGACAAAGCAGCTTAGGGGGCAAGACAGAAGGGAGGAAGGCAGTGATGTCCCTGTGAGCTCAAAAGAGGAGAGCTCGCAAAGGCCATGTAGAAATTTGCAAGGTTTGAGTTTGGACATTGAAGAGGAAATGAATTCAAATACTTCGATGCATCGATGAGAACATTGAGGTACCACCTAAGTATTTAGGCTCCATTGGAGTGAAGGAACATCGATTCCGCATGTATATTATCTTCCGATCATAAAAATTTCCAGTTAAATTTTTCTATGTATATTTGTTAGTTTTAATAGATTGTGAGATTGATTGCTCTCATTTGATGTAGCGCATTGATCGAACACACTACAAAAGCTTCAAACTCAAGTCGCCATTCATTTGAGGGTTGACAACAGAAGGACCATGACAGATGTCAAACGTTTGTTCTATATGTCTCTCAACTTCAGTAATGAAATTGTAGCCAGCGCTATTCTTTTACATTATTACTCCTTTCTTGCTGCTCCGCTACATCACCTGTGAAATTTTTTTTCTGCTTAAAATGTCTCTTTTTATTGTTCGATTTATCTTCATAAGAAAAAAATTACAATTGCTCAATCTTTTAGAAAATCCTCCAACTGAGTTTGGAATGTCAATGTGGAGCCAAATTTGCTCCAAAAAAGTGACCCAGAGAATCTATATGATTGAGATATTCTTTAGTTCTTTTCCTGGCTGGCCTATTTGAAACTTCAAATCTTCAACCTTAGATGTGCATTCTAACTACACTAGCGATGTAAAGAAGAGTTGAGTTGTAGTTAACACAGTCTATCAGCGATCAGTGCTCGTGCATCTATCTTCTCTTTTAGAACATTCAGAAACTTTAGGTCTTCATGTCATGATTCCATACATCAGCCTTATTCGCTGAAAAATCTCGCCATATTGACATGTAAACTAATAATTAGGAACGTAAAAAGAATTAACTGTAAGAATAGGTTAACAACTCTGAATCCAGAAGTAAGAACACAAGGCAATTCCGTGTTTGAAACCAATGCCTCAAAATCACCAGACTGACACAGGAACATAAAACAACAAAGCTTAGTATAGTGGACTCGATAGGGGATCGCTACTCTGATGTTCTCACACTGCTTTTACTCCTGTAATGATTCTACTAGCAACATGCCCGCGCTGTGCAGCGGGTCGAAATTGAACAAAGACGAACAAACGCATGATAAAAATATAATAATAATTTTAAAAAATTAATTATTTTAATTAAAATTATATTATTTATTTCCTACAAAATCTTTTTACTTCTATCTTCACTGTTTTTATGCAGAATATAAATATCAAATACAAAATATGCAGTACATAAACAGTTCTCCAAAGAAATCAAGACATGCTTGGAGTCGCTAGATCCGCTTGAATTTGGTTGCTGAAGAATAAATATCGTGGAATACATCATGAATCTTCATGCGCAGGAGAGTCGTCCACCGAACTACAGAAAAAAAAAAAAACAAATAACATATGAACCTAAATACGGCACAAATAAATAGAATCGAAATTACCAATAAATAAGTGCAGGAGGAAATTAGATATGTTAATGAGCAATTTTTTAAAAAAAATTAATCAATTCATGCTAGTATCTAAAAATAAATTATTTAATAAGCATATCCAATTTTTCTATCTCCTAATTTTTTTTTCTTAGTAATTTATGTCGATAAACTTTATTTTTGAAAAAATAACCTATGTATGCCAATATTATATAAGATTTATGATATGAGAATTTTATTTTTTTAGATCAAATTATTTCAAAACAAGACTCTTTTCTTGGTGATTTATGTTATTTTTTTCAACAAAAATAAGCTAATACAGTATTGAATTTATCTTGTCATTTTTTAAAAAATAAAATTAATTCAAACAAAAGGCATAGCAATATAAATGCTTCCTAATTTCCATATAGTATAGATATGAGGACACCAACATAAAAAAAAAAAAAAATCTTAAAGCTAAAAAAAATGCTACCACCCACATATATTTTATATGCATCTATTGCCGCATAATTTTTTCTATTGGGACCCTCTATCATCGGAGTCATTTTATGTGTGGCTCACCCATAAACCGTTCTATGCGAATGGGCCCCTAAATAACCCTAACCCTCTCTCAACCCATCCCACCCCGTCGCCTCCCCCAAAATCCAACCCCACCCCCTCTCCGACCCCGCCTTCGCACAATCCCCGAACCCCGCCACCATTCGTGTTCACCCGTCGATCCACACCCGATGCTCCTCTCTTGCCAGATGTCGGACTCTCTCTCGACCCATCTACCCTGACAGCTCCTGCAACCCCTTCACCATCGGCCGATGCCCCATACTTGAAGCCTTCTACCAGTTCTTGATTGGCCACCAGATCCCTTCTTGATGCTCATCCATTGCCAAACCCCCTCCATCATCCAACCATCTGAGGATGCGGCATAAGGAGCCTAAAACCAATGCAAGCCAATGCTCATTGAGGAGCACCCCATCGGCAAGATGCGACGGTGTTGGGTTGCCACTGGGTCCTTCGCCTCTGGTATCTTCTATCATCCCGACTCTCTTCCCCTTCCCATGATTTTGGATTCAACACCCTCTCTTTTTTTTCACACCTCTCCTTATCACTATCGGTTGTCATCTCCCTCCACCACCATAGACCAAAACCTAACCCCAATCCTGACAATACGGATTAGGAATCCAACCCTGACCCTATCCCAGGCTGAAACCATTTGAAAAACTAGCTGAACCAAATCTTCGCCCTATCACAGACTCTTTGTTGTTAACCTTCATTAGAGACCTAGATCCGACCCTAAGCCCACACCGAGATCTATTTTGAAACTCAAACCTAACCCAACCATCACCCTAACCTAGACACTCGATGACGGCCCTGATCCGAGATCCAAACCTAACCTAAGTCTAGACCAAAAAATCCAGGTTCAACCCAACCATCACCCTAAGCCCACCTGACCCCAAGCCCAGACCCAAAAAAACCTAAGCTCAACCCAACCATCACCCTGGGCCTAGGCCACTTGACGTTGAACTTGATTGGGGACTCAACTCTGACTTTAAACACAAGGCTAATCTTACTGGGAAACCCAGACCAAACCCAACCGCCCTGGCTCACCCAATCCGGGGGAAAAAGAAAAAATCAAAATTCTACCCCAGATTCATCCATTTCTATATCCAATAACCCATCACCCGATAGCCCAAGTCCCTTAAGTTGTCCATGCAAAAAAATGGATCCTCCAATCCTAACCCGTTAACCCGATCGAATTCTTTAGACTGAACCCATTAGCTCGATTAATAAAATTCGAACCGATTTGCCCGAACTCGAGATCCGAAACTAATTCCTTCAGATCGAAACCCAAAAACTAAAAAAAAAAAAAACCTAAGGGACCGGGAGGTTGAAGCTCAGCAACCGTCTCGACCCTTGCTATCCTCTCTCTCCTTTCCTCAATGTCATCATGGATGCCTGCTAAAGCACCGTCCATGGTGATCTCCAAAAATTGGAGGCTGCTGCACGCAGCAACCTTTATAGATCGTGATCAATAGTGGTCCCGCATCCATGTTGATCACAATAACCCTATCTCCCATATGATGCAGCACGGAAGAGAAAAGCTACCAAAGAATGCAGCAACTCCCGATAGCTCTGATGGCAAAAAGGCTAATGGACCACACCTCGATCTGGACCAACCCTTTTCTTTTCTCAGATGATGAAGTATGGGGAAGGGATGGCTACAGCACACCTGCAGCAACCATCCCATACTGTCTGAAGAGTTCAAAGCAAAGAAAATAATGCAAAAAAAATTTCACCCATAGTGAAAGAACTCACTTGAAAATCCTGTCTTCCACCCACGCATGCTGGCCAATACCGAAAAAAAGATATTTATAACCCCATCCTCCTTCACCAGCTATCCTCCATCGTATCGCATCTCCTGCTTCTCTGATCGAGCAGTCCCCTCCATCGGTCAGAGATGCTAGCAGGCTGATCTCTTGTCCAAATCTTATCCAATATTCTCAGACCATCATTCCTCCTGAATCAATTAGACTATCTGAGGATTATTCTATTCAAATCGAGTCCCATTTTGCAATTAATGTCCATGGAAGGCTCTGTCGCCAAGGAAACACATGCAAAGCATATGTTCTTTTTTTTTATACCAAATAAACTGATGTAAAACTGATGCACACTTTTTTAATTATTTTTTTAAATGATAGTAGTCAAGCCGCAATGTGAATTCAATCCACAAGTAGATCTGCCGCATTTTTTGTTTATTATTTTTTTTATGTAAGCAGTCCAGCCACAAAGCGGGTTGTCTGCACCATTAGATGCAGAACACATGGACACATGGTATAATGGATTTGTGATGCTTGTCGCATTGGAAGACCATTGGCTTCTCCTTTAATATATTTGTATAGATTGTTTCCATATATTTCTTATGATAAAGAATATAAAATATAAAGATGACAACAATGTACCAGAAGAAAATCCGATGATTCTAAAACTAGGAACACTATTTAACTAGCCTTAGTCCAACCTAGATGAGGTCGGAATATGGATTAATGGTCCGATCCAGTTGAGGGACAAGTTTAGGAGGTCCAAGTTTTTTCAGATTCTTGGCGATTAATCATGGATTGGAATGGGGACGGGCGGGGCCAAGGTCGAGCAAAAGTCAGCTCCAGATAAGCCTTTGGGCCGGCCTGGCAACAATTAGAAGCTGGGGCTTGAGATCCAATACCAAAGACAAGGCCGACAAAATATTATCATGGCCGTGTTATGGCGCGGGCAGCGCCTAATATCCCAAGTGACCCGTTTGCGGCCTATGGTGGCCTACATTTTGGTGGGAATAGGAGAGAACCTGTCACCCGTTGATGCTGATGTGGGCTAAACCTAAGCATCGACAATATCTAAGGAGCCAGAGAACATGTCCCTAGGCCTATGGTAGAACTTCGTTCCAGCTGCTCGTCTAAGGTTTGACATCACAGCTGAAGCTACGTGATCCCATTTCCCCAACTAACTCAGTTCCATGAGTTCAACTATGTGGTCTATCTAGACCAATATAGAAAAGTTCAGGTCTAGCCAAGCTAGCCGCCAAGGTAGTAGAGGCATGGTCCTGCTGCTCTCCTGTCAATCACTCACATTGGTCCTTTGTTTCAGCTCTAATTTTCCAAAAAGAGCCATAAATTGGACAACGTACCTCATGCACTTCACGTTGCTTGCATTTTAGGGCGAACGGAGCTACGTACGTACCATAGAAACCATCGGCTATGTGATTCAAGAAAGGTTGCCATCATGTAGTTGTATGTACCCCACTCTTACAAGAAAACTAGGGCATGCAGTCCTTGGTCGAGCACTTCACCTTATCTACCATCAGAAAAAAGCCCAATATATTGTTAGGTACCACGAAACAATCCAGTTTGCTTCGTTGTGCTTGTGGTTGGGCTGCACCGGACTTGAGAGGTACCAAGAGGTGTACCAATACTAGCTATAAGGTTAAGCAGTGAATGGAATATTTTGAGATGGAGAATCTGTTAATATCATGAACCCTATGCATTAAGTATGGAACGCTGCAAGGTTGTCACGGATGGGCGCATCTCAACCGCCTCATTTCAGACTGCAACCAACCCACTGTAGCCAACTTTTTGGCATCAATTTTGTTGCCCAAGGTAAGTTTAATTTGTCTAGGATCATGTGTGGATCTGATCGTTCCAGGATGCCTTGGGACACCTAACAGGGAACCCGGCCGAAAATGGTGGACGTCGACAAAGACCTGTGGGTTAAAGACAGTGGAGTCATTTAGCAAAAAAATAAAAATAAAAATACAGTGGAGTCCATTGACATTTTCGCTAATACGCGTGAGACAAAAAAAGTAGCTTTTCATCACTTTCAGACAATTTTATTTGCTCAGGTTAGTGGAATGACTCACTACAAGGAATGGCTACCGATCATTTCTCGTGTAAAAATGATGTTCTCAGAATGACTCCTCGTCGTGGCATGACTCATGGTGCTGCAGATTGGAAGCAGAGAACTTGGAGTTTCGGATGTAATTATTAATTTCGACATCAGAACAAGAGAGGGGAATCTTTTGACCGTTCAATCACATTACTTGTGTCGATATTTGCTTCCAAGCTACCGGCACAGAAAACATATTGATTAAAAAAAAAAAATGTTGATTCTTTAGAGAGAGATGTAAGCGGAAAATGTGGTACATTCTTTATTTTATTTTATTTCAATTTGGAACCCTTTTGGAGATATGAAAAATTTTTATCGATAGGATATTTAGATTTTTGAATTTGTTTGAACGATTGAACAGAAAATTATATAGGACTCATGAATCTTATATAATTTTCAATCCAATTATCCAAACAAATTCTTATTGGTCAAAACTTCAAGTCCCTTTCACTTCTGCAATAATCATAGATAAATAGTATTTTATATGCATCTCAACATAGAATCAAACACCACCGTCATCAAAAGGTCCTAAACAAATTAGAGGAAACCTTTTTCCTAATATTATATAGATGCTAAGCTTTCTCATGATAAGAACCGATAATTAGTAAAATAATTAGCTACAATTTTGATTGGGATGACACTCTTTTGCGGGTCAAGACTCAACTGGTATAATATAGAATTGAGTATCACACGCACATGAAACATAACCAGACAGCGAGACTAAGCAAATTCCTAACAAAAAGCATGCTTGATTGAAACAAATTAATCACTCAAGTGTATTTTCATAGTCGCACCATGCTAACTTGCAAATGATCAAGAAAGTGGAGATATTATGATTTATAATAGTAGTAGTAATAGTAGTAGCAGTAGCGCCGGAAAGGCAAAAATTGGAAATGTATCAAGAAAGTGAGAGATTGGTATGAAAAGAATTTTAGTAATAGTAGTGGTAGTGCTGGAAAGCCAAAAATTGGAAATGTGCCAAGAAAATGAGAGATTGGTATGAAAAGAATTTGGGTAGGAGCAAACAGTTCTTGCAGTGTGAATAATGAATTTATGCAGAATCAAGTTTGATAGGTCCCCTTCTTCCATTAGTTGTATTGTCTCTGTGAGGCTTGAGCTGCACTGTTTTGGAAAAGAAATTACTTGAGCACGTCAAATTAGTATTTCCCTTTATCATTATTCACCTCCACAAGACCATGACATCAGAGAATGAGTCTCTCCTGTTATTTCTTTCTTAATATTATTTAGGCAATATATAACCTCACTGCAAAAATGCTCAGTAACTGGATCGATTTAGAGAACAGCTTGCCCAGCAAAGATAAAATGTTAAAGATCAGTATGACAAGGAACATCCAGATAGAGCGGTAAGTTCTGAGAATTGGTACGTAAATGAAGAAGACACATTCCACTTAAGATGACATTATGAGCTGGCTAAAACCAAGTTTGTAATAGTATTTATTAAGCTAACTAACATTGAATGAGATAAGACCTCGCCAAGTGGCAGGTCAGACTCAAATTTCAGAGTGCAGAACGGCTTGGGGCTACTGTTACACACGATTTTTTGGTCTAATTGATTTGGAGAAAATGGAACGAGAGAGTCTTCCTTGACAAGACTTCGAACTGGCAAAATGTCCTTTGAAATAACGTCTCAATGTTTGCATCTTAGCAGGTCCTCTACAAAGTCCAAACCCAATAATAGCTTAGCCTTTCAAGGTTGAGCTCTAGATTCCCTGCACCCATGTGGGCTCTAATTTTTTCGTGTCTTATCTTGGTTCTTCAAACCATCTCATTTCACATATCTTTTCTTTTTTTTTTTTCTTTTTGTCGCATCTAAGTTTCTTACCGTTAATTCTCCCTTCATTGCTCTAATGAAGTAGGTGGAGCGGTACTCTCTCTCTCTCTCTATATTCTTTTTTTTAAAGATGAAAGGAGGTTTAGCTATCAAAATTTATTCAATTGAGATAAATTATACAGCAGAGAGAATAGGAAAATAAGGATTCATGCAACAAAAGATCTAAATAGCAAATCTTTCTCTTAGAAGAATCACTAAATTGATTATCATAGTATATTATAGCAAATATTACTGATGTAAATAGATGCAGAACAATATTTACTTTTTTTTCAAAAAGATGTGCAATGTTAATGTCCACGCCGCTATAATTTTCAAAATCAAGAATGACAGTAGAAATCTTCTGAGGCAATATTGTTGAGCCATGCTAAATGGGGCCAGGGACCTAAACCAACACTGACAAAAGATAAAAAAAAAAGAGAAATTTTTTGTGCACCATTCGTGGTGTAGAAAATCTGATGCGCTACATCTTATTGGACCATATAGCCATCGCTTTCCAATGCGTATTTAATCTCCGTAGTTTTATTTTTTCGTTTGAAATTTTTAATGATGAAAATATTTTTTTCCTTTCGAAAAAATTATAACATCCTGTGCTGACGTTAAAATTATGACTTTCTGCACGTGATGTCATAATTTTTTTATAAGATATCATAAAGAGCGAAAGATATTTTTATCATTAAAAAAGTACCATCAAATTTTCAATGACGAAAGGGAAAGGTATTTTTATTATTGAAAAATTACCATCAATTTTTCAATGATGAAAATGCCCTAATTCTCTCTTTATGATATCCCGTAAAAAATTATAACATCCTATGCAGAAAGTCATAATTTCAACATAGGATGCCATAATATCAGTACAGGATGTCATAATTTTTTTAGAAGGGAAGGAGTATTTTCATCATTTAAAATTTCAAATAAAAAAATAGAACTGCGAGCATTAAATGGACATTAGATATGTGTTAAAAAGCAGTGACTACATGATCCAATAAGATGAAGCGGTGTGCTCCATATCAGATTTTCTACACCATAGGTGGTGCATAAAGAATTTCGCCAAAAAAATTACGAGATCATCTCCAAGGTATATTGTGTCAAAAACAAGAGTGAAGGGACCCAAGTGGTTTTGCCAATGACATGGTTTCTCCTAATTTGAAAATTAAAATCTTTCTAGCCCTCAAACATCAATATCAAGCATCAGCCAAGGTAGGTCAAGCCAAGCACAAATAAATTAATCAACCTCGGTCCCATGGTCCTTGAGAGGACATTTATTACAGGATGACCATCCCAACATCAAGAATAATATAGATAGAGATGATGAGACAATAGTATTTGGTGACATCATGATAATCTTACATAATATTGGCTCCAAATCATCTCTACTTCTCAAATTACCATCCAACTCAGTAACAAAAAATCTATCTTTGAGATAAGTATCCAAGATCACCCCAAAGCATTGATTATTTGGAGATAAAAATATTTTAATATATTACTTTTATTGATTTTTCTAATCAAAATAAATATTAAAATTATAATATTTATAAGTATAAATAAAAAAATAAATTCTGTAATAACAATTAGTATATTTTTATCAAATTAATAAATTATATATTGATAAATATATTTTGTGAATTATATCAATGGTACTTTTAGTATTATATAGCCAGTAATATTGGATTCCCATAGAATACTAAATGAGTTGTTCATGGATACTTGAAGATCTTTAATGACTGGAATATAACATATTGATATGACGATCTTAGATTATTAGAGATCATATTATCCAAGGATGAGAATCATCGATGATTAAAGACTACTTTAGGATTCATTTGGTTCACGAGAAATAGAGGAAGAAAAGATAATTCACAGGAAGTGGAGAGGAGTCCTCTTATTTAATTGGAGTTAAAAAAAAAAAGAATAAAATAAGTTTTTTTCATAGAAAGACACTTTTAATATTTAATGAAAAGTGGAAATCCATGGAGACCATGAATTCTAGGACTTTCTATAAAATACAAGTTGATGATCTTTTTTTTTTATAAAAAATATCCTTTTAAGATCTAGAATTGAAATTCTACGTAATATCGATGGATGGGTAAGATGAAATACTAAATAGTGATATATTTTTAATATTTATATTAATATAAATATGATAGTATTTATAATATATTAATATTATTTTAATATCTATGCTAATATAATATTATATTTGTATCTATATTAATAAATTTATTATATTAAAATATTTATATAATATTAATATATATTGATATTATATTAATATGATAAATTATTATGATCTAATATTTTATTATAATAAATTAATATTATATTTATATTAATATAAATATAGTATTATTATATATAAAAACTTAGGAGCAAAAATATATGATTTTATATTTGTTAAGGATATAATGGATATTCTATATAATTTTTTTCAAAAAAATAAATATTCAATCAAATATAAATCACTCATTCATGTCCAATCAAATATATTAAAATTATATTATTAAAAAATATTTTTTTTAATAATTTAATTGAGAAAAAAAATTCTGACAAATCAAACGAGCCTTTAGTGATCCGATTTGGGTGATAAAACACCACTTGAATTCCTTTGCCGAGCGAAGGTGATGCTGGCCGCGGCACCAGTGTACCATCTCTGAGCTCCAATCTATCAACATCAGGTTTCGTGCCCCCATCAAGGTTGGGTAATTTTCATGTCACGAACTACATTGGAGAGGCCATGACCCAGCAGCGAGGCATGGGAGCTCATGGATGAAACGAACACAAGCTTGTCAGGCACGGCTCTGAGAGACGCAGCCAATTAAAAGCGAGGGACGGCGTAAGAAAAAAAAAAGCTGTTGATGTGGGCCTCACACCATGAAGCCCATGCTTAGAGGAAGAGACAGGCCACATCTAACGTTCAGAGTAGTACGAGAGCTCCAACCAAAGGTGAGCGCTCCTCCATGTGAAAACTGTTGGCTGTGAGTCTTGCACGGATGGGGACTCTGTGCAGACTCTTCCACATCTCGGTCCGAGAACTGTTTGGGTGGTTGGGGCACATCTGAAGGGGGAGAGCGCTTTTCACAGTCTCTGAGTATTTATTTCATGTGTTAGAAGCTGCATTGGACAATTCATTGGTCTCATGTATGGTGGAAGTAGTTTCAGCTATACTCTTGTTGGTTGGTATACCAGATGGTTTAAAACTAACAGAAAAAACAAAGGTTGGGTACAAACGTTCTACTAAAGCGTTGATAAATCTTAACTTTAGATCCACGAGTATTATGATGGAATTAGGTAGGGATTGAGCTTGAGGACAACCTAAGCTTGAACCTATACTTGGTTGAGGGTATGAGAGGGAGGATGGATGATCTTCATTCAGCCCCACTATTAATTTTGCATCCTCTCAATGTAGAGAAGGATGGATGAAGCATGTGGAAGGTGGATCTTTATATTGATAAAATTGCCCCTCATTAATTTTTTGATATAATTCTAACACTTTCTAATACTTCTTTATTTTTTCAAAAATATATACATACGCGTGTGTGTGTAATTTTGTAAGTAAACAATTAGAATTATCTTCTATTTTTTTATTTATATTCACTTTTTTAGTTAATTATTTATATAAAATTAATTAACTATCGAATTAAATTATAAATTAAATACATAAATAAATTAATCTATATATTATTAATTTATAAAATTATTTATTTAAATAATCTAAATTAAAATTAAAAAATATCTAATATTTTATATAATTATAAATTATAAAGATTATAAGTTTATACGTCATCCTAATTTTTTAGTATAAATAAATATTATAAATAATAATAATAATATTTTTATTAAATGATAGTTTAATAAAAATATTATTCATCCTTCTCTTTCATTTTTTCTATACCAAAGAGAGAAAAAAATCATTCCTATCCATTCTTTCAAATTTAACGAAACACAAGGGAGGATAGATTGAAGACCTATCCATCGACTTCCTCATCCATCCTTCATCTAATATGGAATAGATTTTATGGGATATGGAACACATTTTATGCTTAGGATTTGTGTTCCCATTTGGCCATGAAATGTGATATGAAAATGCTTTGGAGCCCGTGATGGTGCAACAAAAAGAAAAAAAATTTTCTGATGCCTTTTGATAACTTAGGCCACACCCCATGTATTGCATCATTTTCTGCTAGTTACATCGGTTCTCTTGTGTCACGTAGAAAAAGGGAACCTCTTGTGTGCAAGAAACAAGCATCCCCTAACAATACTTCAAATAATTTATGTTTAGACATTGACATGTCGAGAAATATCTAAAGATTGCTTTCAAGTCACATAACCTTAACTAGCATAATTAATACACAATGTCTGTGATTGCTATATAACCTTTGGGGTTACACCGAAAAACACTCAAGTACTGAAGGTTAGCTTGATTACAAATTTATTGTCTATTTACGAATGGTTGACATTAGGAAATGAATCAAGTGCTTTTGCTTCATGGATCTCACTCTTATTTATCTTAGACAGTACGAAAAGATATGACGTGGGTTTGCATTCTGCAAGGGGATGATCTTAAAGCCTGAGGTAAGAAAAGCTTGTGAAGGTCACTGATCTAAAGGGATATGAGGCATTTAAGAAGAAGGATTTACTTGCCATCTATTTTTAAAGAAATAGGAGATACATGAACCGTGAATTCAAAATTTAACTGCTTAGCAGGTTTTCTAAGAATTCTTTGGTTTTCATTTGAGTTTTGAAAATTTCAAAGGAACGAGTTCACATGAACTGTGGGCCCAAGAAAAAGACTGACAGTGAAGCAAATAGGTAATAGAACGTTGGCTTCAACATTCAAACCAAAATTTGGTATGGTTGATATTTGTCAATCTGATCTTCGTATAACTGAAGTGTCTGACCTTGTTATTGTACCCGAAGTGTTTTATCTCGATGCTAGCCGAAGTAGCATTCTAATCCGACTAAGCAATGAAGAAATACCACATATCTTGTCGAAAATTATTTGAAGGCAGTTAATACCTATTAAGAATATGGTCACAATCTCATTACACCAGCTCGGCCATTATTGCATGATTAATTAAAGTAATTGTCCCCATGTACGTAACGTGGACAGTCATTATCTTGCAGTTATTGTGCATCTTGTTAATCTCGGTGATAGACGCGGACCCTATCCATTAAAAAAGAGGAATTAGTGGAGCTTCAAATAAATCATTCTTTCTATTCTATTTTAGAAATTTTCTTAATTTCTTCCACTATTTTTCTAGCGTTTAATGGACTTGAGTGTTAGAGGGTTCCTCATTGGACAAACTCCAGTAAAAAAATTTTATTTTCAAATCAGTCTAATATTTTGGAGATTTGATCAGATTCACCATCAGCACCTTGCTCGTTAGCAACCGACGTTCGAATCATCAACCCCAGCTCGCCGGTTTGGAGCATAATCAACCTCGTTGCATAACATGGAGAGTCGTGATCTTGTGGTTTTTGTGCATCTCGTTGATCTTTATGATAGGTGCTGACCCTAACCTTTATAAAAGAGGAACTAGTGGAGTCTTAGATAAGTAATTCTTTCTACTCTATTCCCTCTTTAGAAACTTTTGTTCTTCCATAGTTTTTTTAGAGTTTGATGGACTTGAGTGTTAGTGTCACGCCCCGAACCCAACACCCGGGTCTGATACGTGATGGCCGCACACTCCTTAGAGCAAGCCCTAAAGAATATGCAAGGCCAAATTAAAACATTACAACCTTATCAACCATAATATTTAATTTCAATAATAATTCATAAAACTTGCATAATTACAATTAACATTCCTTCAATCCTCTGATCAGGTATCAACGGTACTCTATCTATGCATCCGCTCACTCACAAAATCCATACCATAGTTAACCATGGACATCTTGTAACTCTGAGAAGAAAAAGAAAATGAAGGGGTGTGAGCTTTACAGCCCAGTAAGAATTCTCATATCACATCAATATAATAATATAATCTGAAAATAATGATAGGCAATAACACGTAAAAGTCGATGTTCACTGTCCAGAATACTGCAAACATTTATAGATTATCTGTTTTATCAAAAGAGATGCATCATCATATGTTAAATAAGTGAAACAATTTTATTCAACGATTGTTTCATGTCTTATCTTTCTATTTTCTTCTATTATCACATCATCTTTAATTCCTTTCTTTTTCGCTTTAGCTTTAGCTTTGGCTTTGGCTTTGGACTACCAGGATCATGTGACGATCTTTTATTCGGATCGATTTCTGTGATCTTCCTCGGATCGAAATATTCATGATCTTTCTCGGATCAAAGTGCCATGATCTTTCTCAGATCAAATCATTCATGATCTTTCTTGGATCAGATTCTTCATGATCTTTCTCGGATCATATTCTTCCACACATAAGCCTGTGGGGGCTGTCCCAGGCATAAGCTCCTGGCAAGCTATTCCACATGACAAGGCCAGTCCAAACCATATTTCTCTTTCTTCTCATTTTCATGAAATTAAAATATTTGACTTCATTAATCAATTCATCTTTTGCAGTGAAATAAATATGTCATACACATAATCATGCCATCAATCGCTGATACATATGTATTGATATAGCATACTCATGCTCAAAATTACATAAATAAATAACAATGTCTCAGATATAATAAATTCATCGATATCAAATCCAACATTGCAAAATCAAGGAGATAAAACCAACGGTAAAATAATATATATAATGATGATCATGTACAGAGATTCTTACCTTTACCGATGACTGATCCAAGTACAAAAATCAATGTTCTTCTTTGATTTATGAATTTTTCTAACAAGATATTCCACTCGATATCATATGCAGACAATCATCTCTTCATAATCCTGATCAATATAAAAATCACATATATGGAGAAAATTATCCGATAATCAATCCTAATAACATAAATCTAGGACCTCTCTTAGGATTAATCAAAATTAGGATTTATCTATGTATCAGGATCTTTCACTAATCCATAAGACTTCTAGAGAGAGAAAATCCATGAAGAGAGAGAAAATTCTAGAGAGAGAAAGTAGAGAGAGAAAGTGGAGAGAGAATCTTCGTATTCTTTCGATGAGGCAATCATGATCGAGATCATCAAAGGTCCTATCAGGATGACTCAATATGAATCAAGTGTTACAGATTTCAAATAGAATCGGACTGGGATCAGATCTACCGCACGAATTTCGGAGCAATCTCAAATCATCATATTTTTATTTCAAATTTATCCTAGGGTCTGTGATGTAATCAGAGAGAGAGTAGAAAGATTCTAGAGAGATAAAATCCATAAAAAGAGAGAAAGATCTAGAGAGAGAAAATAGAGAGAGAATCTAGAGAGAGAAATTGGAGAGAGAAGGTAGAGAGAGGGGAGAGAAAATTTTTCTCTCTTCTTCTTCTTCTTATTTTATTTTTATTTTTTTTTCTTTCTCTTTTTCCTTTTTTTTCTTTTCTTTTTTTTTTTTTCCTTTTTCTTTTCTTTTTCTTTTTCCTTTTTTTTTTTTCTTTTCTTTTCTTCTTCTTCTTCCTTCTTCCTTCTTCTTTTCTTCTCTTTTCCCGTGGGTTCCTTTGGGCCAAAACAGGGGACCGTGAGGTCCCCTTGTTGGTTGGTCGGGCTCCGACGAGGGGGGCGACATCCACTCGACGGCGACAAAGCAAGGCCGGTCGGCGGCGAGATTTGGCCAGCGAGCCAAAGGGTTTTCGAAAAAAAAAACAGAGGACCGTCCCTATTTTTTTTTATTTTCTGGTCGTTGGCCGGTCACCGACGGCCAAAACTTTCAGGGAAGGAAGAGTGAGAGACGAGGGTCCGATTCGGGGATGGAACGCCGCAACCGGCGGTGCCAGTGGCCGGAAAAGAGAGGGAAGAGTCCGGTCGAAACAGAGCAAAAACAGGGGTCATCTTATTCTTGGATTTTCCGACGATCCTGACGGCCGGCGAGGAGTTTAAAAACATGGGAAGAAAGAGAAGAGGGAGAGGAAGAAAGATTGAACCCTTACCTGAACTCCGGGGGCTTCTTTGACCTTCAATTTCCGACGAACACAAGAAGAGGCTGCCGCGGCTTCTTCGGAGAAAAGAAGAGAAATCGGACTCGAAGATCACCGGTGGAGGGTCTTGAGAGTGGGAGAGGCTTATTTATAGGGGATACTAGAGTTCTAAAAGGCCTAGAGTTCTTCTCCGATCGGGATTCATCGGAGAAGAAGACTCCTTTCGGGAGTCCTCCTTCCGTCTCTTTTTTTTTTTTTTTATCTGGGTTATTACAGTTAGAGTGTCTCTCATTGGACAAACTTTCTAAAAAAATGATTTTATTTTCAGATCTGTCTAATATCTTAGAGGTCCAATTAGATTTACCATCAGCATCCCACTCGTTAGCAACCGATGTTCCATTCATCAACCCCAACTCTCCATTTCGGTGCATAATCGACCTTACCGTTTCAACTTGGTTACCTATTGACCTCAACATTCACCTCGGATCTAGCAGCAATAGAATTAAATATTGATCATATATTCTGAATTTTAAGAAGATTGACACTGTTAATTCCTAAAAGACATAAAAAGAATGCTGATTCCAGTCAAGGGCTGATTTTGGTCCATGAAAGATGGATAACCTCGGAAGCTATCAAATAGAATATAATTTGTGTCAACCAAACTTTATTTTAGCTGGTTGGCACCCCTCTTTACCCATTAGAGGTTTACAACTCGAACCTGAGAAGTGATATGCCCATTATATTCAGAAAAAAATGTTTGAAAGATATATTTATGGTCTCCTGGTTCATTATTTTGCTTGGCTTGGATTCACGGTCATGATTCATATCATAATTAACAGATTTTAGAAGTTTCTAAACGGCACACTTAATGTCTCAAAGAAAAATTCCTCCGGCTTAAAAGAGATCTGGAAAGAGAAATCCAAAAATTATAATGATACACTAGATTTGTGATCATAATAAAAAAATGAATAGATTGGGATAAAAATTAGTATGACCATATTTTTTGATATACTTGCTTCGTAATTAAAATCGAAATGAAACTTGAATATTAAAAAAAATCTTAATCAAATTGATTTTAAAATATTAAAGTATCCTCATTCTCCTCTGAAATCAAAATATAAATAAGATTCTTTTCAATCAAATGGTTAGAACGAAAGATATTCATTCTCATCAGCATTTCAATTTCTAACAAAATATGATCTGAGATGAGATATGCATCAACATCTTCGCATACATTGAGATGCCAATATAAACATTTGCGATCACAATTATAAGTAGTCTCGTTGTTATTATTTTTTTGGGTGAGAAGTAGTCTTGTTATTTGTACATTACATGTAACATACGACAATATGCGTGCTGCAATTACGAGAAACAACTGTTTGAGCCTTTTCAACATACAAGCGTTCCAACAAACAATCTAGCAAATTGCGGCATTGCTATTCTCACTGACCAAAATTTCTAAAATCAGCAGATATTTAAGCACTTATCGGCACACAAGTCTGTGACTGTCGAAATCCGTGCTTTTGAAGCCACGTCTTCACGTGCATGACACCAAACACGCTTCCACAAAGCCTCCGTCAAAGCGAGCGGGACGCCGTCCGGAGGTTAATTGTGGCACCGGTCGAAGAGCAGGGAGCTACGACCAGCTGTCCGGTCAACACCTGTACATGCAAGGTGGTCGTAACGGCCTGCGGGCCGCCTACCACTCTCGCGCAGGCAGCTTTCGGCTCGCGTACGGAATTCTAAAATAAGGGCTAGAATCGGCGTTCCATTGCAGCCACCGCACCTCAGCAGGACCAGGTCGTCTCTCCGGTGTGGGGCCAAGGCAAGATACACGTTGTTGCAGGCCGTTTCCTGTTGTTTGGGGCCCATCCGATCAACCCCCGCCGCCCCCACCCCCCCCCCCACCTTCGTCCAGAGCTACAACACCGATACCGACGTGTCAGTATCGTTACGCCAACTTAATTAAGCCTCTTCCCACGTGGTTATCAAGACCGTACATGGCTCCATGAAGCACAAGATCTTATTTATATTCTTTATACAAATCAATATGAAACACAATCTTCTTTCCTACGGGTAATAATCTCTGTTAGATTAAGTACCAGGGAATATATCCAAGAGTTCCATGTTATGTCTAGGAATGGGACAACTACTATATCGTTCATCAGATGGCAATTATTTTCCTTGGGGAGGAAGGTATGCATTTTTTTTTTTTTTTTTCCTTTAGTAAATTGCTTTGGTCTCATTAATTAGTGTCATCCATGATCCTACATGCTGTTTTCTCAACACGGCTTCGGTGGGGCTCACCAGCTTTTGGGCCTTAATTCGTCTCAATCGGGCTTGGCTAAAAAGTCAAAAGTAACCTAACAATTGCCAGCAGCATCAAATCAATGGACCATCATGTACGGTTTAACAAGCAAGTTACATAAATCTAACTTCTCGATTTTTTTTTTTGACAAAAAAAAAAAAAAAATCTGCAAGTCTGCACTTGTACATGAGTTGCGCGATGCTATTGTGGATCTGAGCCAAGAACCGCACCGGCTTTTTATGGTTCTAAGCTACGAAAGGATAGAGACATGTTAGTTTAATGGTTGTAATCATCCGGTTTTTTTTTTTTTTTGGTAAACAGTTATCATCCGGTTCATTGGTGTTCCGAGTTCATAGGACCTGCAAACCGAATGTCAGGAGGCAACTTCCACTTATTATAAAAATTTTGATATCATAATGATTATATAAAGCACTTAAAGACAGCAGTACTTATTCTATTACAATGTTTTTATTAAAATTTATAGTTTCCCAGCGAGCGTTAAAGTAATACTAAAAGAGAGTCGGCAAACATGCTTATTTAGGATCAGGATTATCATATAAAAATATTGGCAGATCATTTTATTTTGATAATATAGGTAGAGACTTAGAGCCATCTTTCTAGTTTGATTATGTTACACCACCCTCCATGCGAATTATCTCCTTCTTCTTATTTTATTATGAACGTTGTTCAAAACTAGTATAGTTTTTGATTTAGCATGGAAGAAGAAATTGGTCTGGACAATTAAAAAAAAAAAAAAAACTACTGGATAGAAGAATTCAGAAAAGAAGACAGTTTAAAAAATAAAGCTTTAGAAAGGCACAAAAATCCTGAAAACCCTCCTGCAGCACAGCTAGTTCTGAAAAGAAAGACATTATTCCCACTGAAAGGGTAAGAAGGAAAAAGAAGCAGAAAAAGAAAAGACTGATACAGTCCGTCTTGAGGACCTGTCGTGGCTCTCATCCATCCTCACATGAAGTCCACTTCAAAAATGGTCTGGCCCAGGTGGAGGAGGTTGCTTTGGCGGTGGTGGCTGGTGGTGTCGCCTGAGGCCCCTCCTGTAGACTGGGAGGCCTCATTGGAGCTAGAGCAGAAGAGGTTATGGTGGTGGAAGAAGGTCCCACTGGTTGCCTCAGGAGAGGAGAAGAAGTGCTGCTGCTGCGGGGAAACCTTCTCCTCTGTCATGGCTACAAAGTGTCCTTGGCTTTGGCACATAGCACTAGAAGAACCCATGCCTCTTTTCTCGACTGCTCCAACCCCTCCCAGAGATAAAGCTGGCGCCGTCCTCAACTGGGTTGCCTTGTTCGAGTACCCCTGCTGCCCCTCCAAGCTTGTACTGGCATTCGATATGGTAGCTGTGGACTTGGCAGTTGCTGCTCAAAAAGGAAACTAAAACCATGAAAAATGAAATACTTGAGAGAAATAAATGGGAAAAAGGGAGAAGGCTGAAGCTTTGGCTCGTTACAGTTGTCTCTGGGGGCTTTCGCTGTCTGTTTGCTCTTCTCCATGGAGTTGGTGGTTGGATTCTCAGGTGCCGAGGAGTCCGCGTTGGCTGCAGGGAGCTGAGGCTTCCTCCTCCTGCGGTTGTGGTCAGCCAGACGCTTCCTGCAGCTCCTCTTGGCCTCATCAAACTCGGTCAGCACATGAAACCTGGCCGCCATTTGGAGAAGAATGAGGAAAAAGGGTGAGGTCCCTGTCATCATGGGAGAAAATAGGAAGCGCACACCATTTTGAGAAGGATAAGAACCTATCTCCTTTTTTCCAACACGAGAAAAAGGAGCATAGACTTTTTTTTTTTTGATATGAAGGAGCATAGACTTTCAGATGACCCCAATGTCAAAAAGAGAAGTTGAAGCTAAAGAGGGAGGGAGACACCCAGTTCTAGATATAGAGTACCTGATTTCTTTAAGGTTAAGCAGTGGAGAGAATGGGGCAGGTGCAGTCATAAAGGCCCAAAGGGTAACATCAAAGGAGGGGGTGGAAGAAACAAGGAATGTGAACCAATCCACTGGAAAACATGGAGAAGATGGAAAGGCAGGCTTCTATATATCTCACACAACTGCTGCATATATTCCGAGGGCTCGCAAAGACAAAGGAAACGAGGAGCCTTGGGTTTTGTTGCCAGTGTCAGAAACAAGCTGCAGGGCTGATCTCCACACACGAAAGTATAAAAGAACAAAACAGTGTAAAGAGGTGAAGGATATGACTGCATTCTCACATATGGCATGTAAGAATATCAAGAACCAAACCAAAATAGATATAGACCTCATTTGAGATCAAATCCAGACACAAATACTGTTTACCAACATAAAATATCAACTGATCAAGAGATCAGGTAAAGGAAGATGGCATTGACATAACTCCTAGACATCAATCTCTCATGCTACATTGCACCCACACCCGATACCAGTACGTACTAATACTACAACCACAAAATAATTAAGCCAGATATATAGATTTCAGTGTTTTGATCCATTTCCAAGAAACTAGCACTCAACGACACATCAACAACTTTTCAGATCAACAGACCAAAGGAAAAAAAAGAGAAGCCATGATATGAGTGAACTCAAATTTCAATATATAAATAAACACCAAAAAGGGATTTCTTTTTATCTCTCTTTTGAATGATGGACACCAGAAAAGCTGTTAAAAGTTAATAAAAGTTGGATTTTATTATAAGGTTTTGTACTTCCAGATTAGCATATAATATGATAAGAAACAGGCTCTCACCTGCTGCATTGCTGGCAGAAGCGCTGCTGGAGCCCGCCGGCGATGACGACGGTGGCCTTGGAGTGGAACTCGCAGACCTTGTGGCGGCGGTGGTAGTGCTTGGCGCCGGAGAGGTCGGCCTTGCAGCCTTCGGCCTGGCACCGCGGCGGCTGGTGGTTAAGAGAGTACATCCCCCGGGACCGGGCGAAGAGCCGGTCGATGGCGAGCGCATCCCCTGACGAGAAGTAGGTCCGGTGGCCCAAATTCAGCCCAATTTTACCCGCGCCGCCGCCGCCGGCCGCGGCGCTGTCGCAGTCCTCCCTCTTGACGAGGGCCGCCGCGGTGTAGTGGGGGAGGTGCGGGGAGTAGAAGGGGAAACTGTTGACGGAGAGGAGGGAGGGCGGGCAATCGACGAAGGAGGAGGTGGGGAAGAAGGGTTGGTGGTAGTCAAGGGCAAGGGCGGTGGTGGCGGCGGGTGGAATGGCGGTGGCGGTCGGGTGGTTGTGGAGCGGGGTGGTGGTGTCGTAGTCCCAAAGATGCAGCTTTTGGCTACTGCCTTCCAGCCCAACAACGGGCATCATGGAAGGGATATAGGCCTCAGCAGAGTTGGCTCGGTTCATCATCTTCCCATCAAAGAAAGCAAAAAAGAAAAAGAACAAAAAAATAGAAGGAAAGAAAGAAAGAATAAAAAAGGCTCTTAAAAAGAGAGATAAAGAGAGAAAGAGGGTGGGTGGAGGAAAGAGAGGACCCAACGAGAAGAGGGACAAGAGGGAGAGGAGATTACCCAGAAGTAGAAGTTGGCCTCCGGTTGCTCTTCCCCTTCCTTTCTTCTTTTTGGCTATGGGGTTTCGGTGGGGTGGGTTGTATTGGGGTTTGAGGTGGGGGATTAAAAAGGCAACCGGATGTGGGGATGGGACATATGGAGAGAGAGAGAGAGAGAGAGAGAGGAGCTGCGTCTCCTATTGGGTTATTATTAGTGCAGCTGTCTGTGGGAAGGAAGCCAATGTCGTTTGGCAAACTCCAAAGAAAGTTTCACTTGGTGGAGGGATTGTGAAAGCCGTGCAGGGGAAATAATTTCTCCCGATGAGGAAGCGGCTGGTGTGTCCCGGTTTCTGACTGCACCATCGAGGGAGAAAGAGGCTTTGGAGAAGCTATTGAGTCTATAATGAGGGATTTGGATGGGGTGTTTAATGGATGGATTGCTGGTTTTGGTTGGTTAATCACATAGTTTAATCTTTTTGGCTTCTTGCTTGTATGCCTTGTCAGAAGGTTGATGGTGATAGGCGTACGACGTAGAGAGAGAGAGAGAGAGAGGTGGCTCTTTGCCAACTTCCTTCCCATGTTATTTACGACCTGAGAAAATTGTCACCTTCGGGTAACATTACCTCTTTTTGTATGGTTTGCTGCAAAGTAATGAATGGGATGGTTCGATTACAAGGGTTGGAACATCGAGTATCATGCACATCGCTGCGCTAATAACACAAAAGCCACTGATATTTTCTAGAATTTTGTACTTCAAAAATTAGTATTATTATTTTTTTTAAAAAAAATTTGACCATCCGATTAAGAAATAATGATCACAGATGAAGCACCGGTTCTTTTTCATAGCCAATCACGATCATAAATGGTTGGTGCGGATAATTTTTTTAACATCCAAGGGTAAATTACCAAGAAGTAGGCTGGCTAAGATGGTAAAATTTCAGACCAATGGGGGCATTTTGAATGTCGATTTCTCTCTTTTTTTCGATTCCACACCTTTCTCATTCTCGATCCCTATCTCCTATCGTCGATAAGTATTGACGAAGAGACACTAGATCATGATAAGCGGACATTGATGCTCGTCGATGGTTGTGGAGGATGTGTCATCTTTTCATTGGTGTTCGTCAGGAGCATGTGGTGACGGTCACGATGTCGAGAATTCATGGGATTATTGCACGTCTTCTCCCCCCCCCACCCCCTCTGCTGCTTGATGTCGTATGACTGTTTGATGAAATACCTTAGAATCTGTTAGATGTTTAATTCTTATCTAAAGATTATTGAGGATGGTGGATATCTAAATGAATACCTATATTACAACCTCTGATGAAGAGCATAGGCTTAGTTTGTGCATATAGTCTTTTCTGCTAGATGCCATGCTATTGTTTGATGAAATACCTTTCGAAATTTGTTGGATGATGGTTTTAACTATCTCTATTTTTTTCTAAGCAATTATATCTATATCAATTTTGGATGGATAACTATATATGGGTTGAAATGAATTTTGTAGGATCTGGCTTGCTCGAGCAAATGTTGGGTTTGAGCATTTAGCCTTATAATTAAGATGTGATGTAGATTTGGCATCGTCGTTCAATGGCTTTGCCAACAAATATGATGTAGATTTAGCTATGCTTATCTCTTATTTATTCTATATTTTGTTTCTACTTTGAGCAGGAGAAGTGGAGGAGAGAGCTTTAGAGCTCTTGAATGTATATCCATACAGCTTCGAACATCAATACTTGAACAAACTTGGAAATGAGTCTTCCTTCTAAGACTTGTTCGACCCAGTCAAGGCTGCTAAATAATTTTAACTTTGTAATTTGATGGTGTTTGTGGTATCCTTGTGGTTGCTCTTTAACATCATAATTTGTCTGTCAGTCCATTCAGAGAAAATCCCATAGTACTATGATCAGAATTTTCTGAGCTGCTCCCATGGTTCAAAGCTAAGAGCTGTAAATTAAAGTTAAAATTATATCATTCTCAAATATAAATTCTACAAAATAGAAACTACTGTAGTAATTTCTCACAGTCTAACGACGGCAATGCCTTGATAGAAAATGACATTACAAATCTACCACAAGTCACCTTCAAGCATAAAAAGGAAATAGTAAATAGCCTAAACATGTACCGGCATCAACCAAATCATTCTCGATGATTCAAAATTTCAACAAAAGAATATCTACGGTATAACTTCTATTGTCCGTAATTTCTGGATCCAATTGAAAAATTCAAGTTTCACACACTGTCTACAGACAGGTCATGGCTTGAGAGCAAGTACCAAACCAAACTTGGGAGTCCTATCCAAGGCCTTGGTGTCAAACTTAGTAGAGATGGTTAGAATTGTTAGGCTTCAGCTCATGCCATAGAGGTGCTGCAAGCTTCCCAGATTTGTTGAGCCTTGACTTTGTAGTAGTTTGGGGATCAGCACTATATTGCCCTCCAACAGAACCTTCTGCCTTCTGGTAATTTCTCCGACCACGGTGCCTTTTGACCTTGACGCTCTTTCACATGTCATCCAAATGGTACACGTGTGAAGCACAAAGTATGCCTCCCACGTCCCTTTCTAAGAAACATTTCACCGAACACCTTATGCCCGCCTGGATAGATTGGGCATGAGAGGTCAGCAAATGAAGAAGCTCGGGATACCAAGATGCACGATGATCTCGCCTCCTAGTTGCTGCCAGTGAAGAATCCATGGAGCCATGGAGATCCCAGTTATCTCTAGGCCTTGGAATCGATAGAGTTCCATAGGAAAGAATAGATGACAATGACCGAGGAAAAAGATGCCGCCTAATTGCCGATGGAAAATGATGACAATGGAGCTCCGGATGCAGGCGAGAAGAGGAAGAGAAAGTCCAGTGATGAAGAAACCAGACAACTGGTCAAGCATTGATGGTGGAGCACAACATCGGTGGTGGTCAAGGAGAGGAGGAGGAATGAACAAGGAAGATGCACTGCGACGTGAGGTTTGGTATGACGATTGGTGGCCGTCAAGGAAAGGATGATGAATAAAGGAGAAAGATGCATCATTAGGTGAGGTCTAGAAAGACCTCAGTCAGTGGCCGCATGGCATGCCGCGGAGGAGGAGAAGATGGTGGAGGAAGACAACTGAGCTAGACGAATCGAAGAAGAATTTGCTAGAGCTGAGCTAGCTTTCCCACTCCAATCACGAATAATATTTTCAAAGTATAATAATAAGTATAGAGATGCCGGGCAACCGGTCGGCAACTTGCCGGCAACCTGTTACGATAAAAATATTGAAATACCCTAACATATCGGACGGTCAGGATGTCCCTCCATTTTCTATATAATAATATAAAAAAGTACCTTAGCAAAATCCTATTTTCTTTATACTTGTTCATAGTTAGAATTTAAAAATTGAGGGAACAAAATTCATTCCATCGATCATTGGCATTCAAAAATCAGAAAAAAAATCTTTACAAGATTCATGCTACCATCTCCCTGAGTTATAAAAATTCAATATTGTGCAAAAAAAACAAACAAAATCTGGCCAGGGAAGTAAATGTTACCTAGCCATTCAGATAATAGGGGAGCCTTGCAGATGTGCCACTGATTCTTGCAATAAAGCATGCGGAAGTACTATGATGCAATTTGTTTCCTTTTAATTTGAATGTCTATTCTATGGCAAGTTATCCCCTCTACTACGTGCAAACTCCAATCACATATCATTGATATCTTTTGTGGTCTCGTGGTCTGGGATGTAATTATCAAATTGAGTAGTTTGATCATAACCTTGGAGTCATATCCAACCAATGGCTTTGTCATATGAGTATTGATATTGCAATGCCATTATTCTCTATTTAAGTGGTAGATTGATCACCATAGAAACTCAACCAGTCCAAAGCTATTAATTATCGGATTTAGGCAGGTTACTTCTGGTATTCATCCTTCATGTTCCAAGTCGACAACACACAAGGGTGGAGTGTTTGGATCCTGTCATTTCTCTAGCGGCTTGCGATACATTGGCATCATCATCAACCAACTGCATTTCAATTGTACTAGAATGGTCCTTAATTTCGAAGAGTAGATGACTACGAAATTTCACATGGTCGTATGAATCAGACCACATTAATCGTTTGATGGTCCCCGGCTTCTTAATTCACAGAGCTGATCCAAAGGGGCCTTTGGAACCTTCATAAAGCATGGGGGATGGTTGGGAGGGCCTGGGAGGTGCCCTTGCAAAGTGCAATTGAGTGGATGGGGATTAGGTAGGAAAAAGGTGGGCCCAAAACCTCTCTCATATCGGCTGATGCACTCTTTTTCTCGTGGTGATCACAACCACCGTTTCTTTCACGCGTGTTTGGAAAGCCGATGTACACCTTTTCCTTTCAAAGCTCTGAGTCTCTGACAATAGGGGAGTGGATATTTTCCATCTTTTTACGATATCATGAGGACCAGTAAAAAATGTGGTACATGGGAAGCCCTCTCTCTACGTAGAAATAGCAATTACCAAGACTTTTTATATGGATTTGGGTAAAAACTGTGAGGCCTCCATTGGAGTCCTCCAGAAGCGCAAGCTATAACACTGCAGCATTTTAATGGTGCCTCGACCACCTAACAAAGGATCCCAAATTCCCTTGGACGGATGTCCGTAGTGGTCTTCGATGGATACGATGTCCGGCCCCAAGTTGCAAGTGGGTTTTTGAGCCAAAAAAACAGCAACGGATCGCTGCAAATTGATTCCCACGGCCTCGTGCATGACCATCGTTTGGAGAATTATAATTTGACCCCTTGACTTTGCCCCAAATATAGGACACCTTTCTTCTTGCTTTTAGAATATTTTTAATTGATTGCCTAAAGTTACACTTCAAATGCAATATGATCCTTCCTCCCATCAGCACCCTTCTCCCGCCACGTCCATGCCATCATTGTCGCCCTTATAGCCATAGATAATATTATTCACTAATGATGCTGTCGTCGGCGATGCTATCCATGAAATGGTTGAGAAAGAGGTGCTGGGGTATAGTCATAAGGTCTTGAGCAATAGCCAGTCTCTTACTGTGATGAAGCAAAGCATCCTTCTTGAATTCTTGGGTAATTTCATGCGGCACAAATAGAATCTTAAGAACCTAGCTAGCCAGCCTCCACCATTTCAATGCCATGCAGCATGAATTGGCTGCTTCGATCGAGAAGACCACAAGCAACAAAAGCAGGTTTCCAATATTTGCCCATCCAGTCTCGCTCCTATCAACATAAATTCAGTGAAAAGATCAATTGCATCCTCTCCGAGTCCATTGTTAGCAAGATCCATAGTCATAGTATCCTAAGATGTTAGGTTCTGTTGGGGCATGTTCTCGAACAACTAATATGAGCTTAAGTCATCGAACCACACTTGGAATACATAACCAAAAAATCTAACATCAAAACCTCCAGCTCATCAATGGCACGCTTGCAACCACCACTCCCATCAGTTTAAAAAGTCTCACCGCTAGGTAATCCATCATCGCTAGGTTCGGTACCACTCTTTGGATAAGAGTAGCCAGCCAATTCCACTATGAAAAGAAGTAGAGTTTTGCGGTGGATTATTAGGAGTAATTGCTTGATACCCCATTAATTAGACTTCTGCTAAAAATCTAGAGATCTTTTTGAATAAGATCCATTCGTTCTTTGATGGATATTTACAGCTTTTTCTCCATGAATCCCTTGTGTATGATTATTTGGGATATCAGCTCTTTTGTTCTCCTCGTTATACAAATGTGAATTAGCGCTGGATTATAACTATAATGCTTGCTAGAACTTGGTGAACTCTCCAGGCTCTCTCTATAGAACCCAATGAGATTCCAATATATGGCTCTCAAGTGCCTACCATGTTGTAACTATTGACAGCATTCAAGTTGTGTGGAAAGTTTCTATAGCACTCTCTAACGGCCATTAGGGTTTTGATTGTATTATTCGCCATAAAATTCACTAAGATTCTCGGATTCACCCCATCAACATCCCCCCCTACAATGCCCATCAGGGTTTAGCATTCATCAGTGACTCTTCCAATATCATTCATTCCAATGCATATGGAAGACCTCTGCCCTTCGGTTCAAAGGTTCTTCATGTAAAACCCATTAGAGTTGCCTCATAATCCTCACCAAGATTCAACATTTGTTACCCTTGAGTTGGGTTTCCTTGATGAACTCCATGAAATGATCTGAACCTCCAAGGTAAGAGAAACCAATTAAGGTCGAGACGAGAACCTCTATCGACCTCCCTAGCTCTCGTAGCAAGGAGTGTCAACAGCAAAGTCAAGACCAACTCACATCACCTCTTCATTCCCCATCAAACTAAATTTGATGACTCGGCGGTAAAGTGGGTGTACGCTCGGTGACGGCTCGATCCCATGCGGGGGAAGAGGGCCTGGAGGGGCATTAAGAGGCGGGCAACGATAGCTCTGGTCTTGGGAGGTCCACCATGTCTATATGGTCGCCAATTAGTTGGATGATCGGTAGGGCAGCGGCAATCTTAGAGCACGATGGCAGAGAGAAGAGGAGGATAGGATAGCGGCGTCGAGCCACCTTTTACCCTGAGAGAAGGTCATTTTAGTTATAAAGTGGGTTAATTAAGACTGTTGGAAGGGTTGGATCTAATTAGAAAGGTGTCCAATTAAGAATTTTTAGATATTATTCCTTGGCATATTCTTGTTATTTTCTGTCTTTATGTGAGTCTATATATCTGTATTTATAGGCCTCTCGTATATCCTCTTAAGTAAGAAAAAAAAAAAGAAAAATCTTTTCTTCCTAATATTCACTATTTTTTCCTCTTCATATTCATCATGGTATCAAAGCTCTCAGGTTCTGATCCATGAATATTTCTTTAAATTTTTATTTTTTTCTCTCTTCTCCCGATTTTTCTCATCTTTCTCTCATTTTTTTTAAGTCTTTAACCGTTCTCTCATCTTTCACGGCACCACCCGTCGTCCTCACCATTATCGTCCTCCTCACCTCTCCACACCGTCACCACCCCATCATCCTCCTTCCCACCGCTCTGATCACCCCCCTGATCACGTCATCTCCACCTCCATCCATGCCGCCACCACCTCGCTCCGGCACCCGTTCTCCTCTGTTGCTGTACACGCCATCATCCACCCCTCCGATCCACTGTGCGTCATCCATGCATGCCGCCGCTGCACGTTGCCATCTCCATGCACGTCTTATCTCTGTGCACGCCATCTCCTCCGTCGCATCTCCTTGCACGCTGCCGCTGCCGCCACCATCGCGGCCATCTCCACTGCTGTCGCCACCTCCGTCCACGCCAGTAACACCGCCCCAACACCACCCTGTTCCCCATCCAACACCCACGGAATTAATCCGTGAAAGAGGAAAGGCCAGCTCTTTCCTCTTCCGCTGATTATTTTTTTCAAAAAAAAAAGAAGAAAAAGAAGAAGAACGAAAGAAATAAAGAAAAAAAGAAAGAAAATAAAAAGAAAATAAAAAAAATAGACAAAAAGATGGAGAGATTTTATGGTTGGATGCTTGGAAGTCTGTGGTTAAGGAGTATCCGGTAATTGATTGATAATGTATCGGTGAGATTATCGTATTTTATTTTGGAGATGGCCAATCCAATTACTATGCAAGATCTTGAAAATCTACTGGATCGACTTATTACAATTGTTACTCAATTTGGTAGTTCGTCAAGAGATAGTGGATCGCTGACTGCTCTTCAGGTGGCTGTAAAATTTGATGACCCAGCGACATATCTGCAATGGGAGAGGAGCACTCGTTTGCTTGTTCAAAAACGAGATTTGGAAGGATATCTTACTGGCACAAAGAGGAAACCTGCTAATAGTGAGCAGGATATGGCTCAATAGAGAATGAAGAACTCTATTGTTCTAGTATCTTTTCTCAATACCATGACACAGAGTGTAGCCAGAAGTGTGCAGCTGCTGGAGACTGCACAGGAGGTCTGAGAGACGGTGGCCCAAATGTTCTCACAGAAGCAGAATTCTGCTCAAGCAGTTGAGATCCGTTCTCAATTATGTCAGCTTCGTTCGGAAGATTTATCTGTCACTGAATATACCACCGAGTTGAAGCATCTCTGGTCTGAGGCTGATCATTATAGAATTTTTGTTCCACAATGCCCTATTGATGTTGATAGATTTCAGAAGTATATAGAGGAAGAACGGGTTCAGGACTTTCTATATGGTCTGAATCCGAAATTTGAGTCTGTCAAAGTTCAGCTTCTCACCAGAGATATGTTATCTAGTTTGGGTCAAGTCTTCTCTACCATTTTGAGCGAGGAGACACGGCGACGAGTGACCTCCGAATCCAGTAGCTCTATAAAATTTGCTCTTATGGTGTAGCCATAGCAGATAGATGAGAAGGTGTGTTCTCATTGCAACAAGCCTGAGCACATCAAAGTATTTTGCTGGGATCTCCATGGTCGCCCAAATCTGTCTGGGTGTGGTAGTCGGGGTCGTGGTGGTCGTCGTAGTGGTGGAAGAATTGGAGGTCAGAGTCATAGTCGTGAACCTGCCCAAGCCAATCTCTTTGAAGAGACTGAGGGTGCTACACACAGCTTATCTGTAGGAGAGTATCAGACCCTTCAACGAATGATGAAAAAGTATGAGTCATCTTCTAACACCACACCTACTCTGGGACAGCCAGCCACCAGGATGGGTATCTTGATTGCTCTCTTTTTGCCTACTCAGGTACTCCATATAGTTTATCACATGCATTTACTTGTGTAAATAGAACATCCAACTCCTGGGTAATAGACTCAGAAGCATCCAGTCACATGACAGGGGCATCTAATAGTTTTATTTCATATTCACCATGTTCAGATCAGGACAAGGTCCGAATAGCTGATGGATTCTTTACCTCTGTTTCAGAGAAAGGATCCATTGACTGTATCCCTAGTTTGAGATTGTCATCGGTATTGCATGTTCCATCCTTTCTTACAAATTTACTCTCTATCAGCTCTGTTACTAGAGATTTGAATTGCTCGATCATATTTTGGCCTTCTCATTGTCTATTTCAGGAGCTGAAAATGAAGAAGATATTTGAGGGTGGTAGGCTGCACAATGGACTCTATTACCTATCAGCTGATGAGAATAATATGGAATCTTCTTTGAAGGGGTATGCATTGTCTCCTGATGGTGTCACTTCAGAACTTATGTTATACCATTGTAGGCTGGGTCATATTCTTTTTTCTGTTCTTAGTCATTTATTTCTTTTTTTATCAAATAATTGCAACAAAAATTTATTAGTTTGTGATCATTGAGAGTTGGTTAAACACACCAGGGGAGTGTTTCCTATATCTGGGGTTAAAAGTTCTAAACCTTTTGTAATAATTCACTCTGATGTATGGGGTCCATGTAGTACTCCTACTCCTATGGACCATAGGTTATTTGTTACTTTTATTGATTGTTTTCGTCGAGTAACTTGGGTCTATTTATTAAAGAAAAAGGCTGAGATTTTAAACTACTTTAAGGAGTTTCATAAATTTATGGGTACTCAATTCAGTGCCAAGATTAAGATTCTGCGTTCTGACAATGGCACCGAATATATTAATCAGGAGTTTCATGCGTATCTTCACACTCACGAAATTCTTCATTAAACCACTTGTGTTGATACTCCTGCTCAAAATGAGGTTGCTGAGCGAAAAAATAGGCACTTCTTGGAAGTCGTCTGATTCTTACTCTTTATCATGTAAGTTTCTAAATTTTTATGGGGTGAGGCTGTCTTAATCACTGCATACTTGATCAATCGTATGCCTCTCAGGACACTCAGATTTAAGTCCCCCATACAGTGCTTGAAGGGGTCTACCGATTATGTGGTGCCTCCTAGAGTCTTTGGGTGTGTTTGTTTTACTCGAGATCATAGATCCTCAGTAGAAAAACTAAATTCACGAGCATTAAAGTGTGTTTTTGTCGGTTATCCTGCTACTCAGAAGGGGTACAATGTTATTACCCCCCTGAGTGGTGAATGCTTGTTACTATGGATGTTATTTTTCGAGAAACTGAAGCCTACTATGGAAGTCATGCATCTGATAGTGGGACACTAGAATTACTTCTTCCGGGTGACTCTCTCTGCACTCCTGGATATTCTGGTGTCCTGGAGGAGTATCGTAGTAATGATGTCCAGGGAGAAACTGGTATTGGGATAGCTGAAAAGTCTAGTGTGCATCCACTAACTGCTCAGGTGCCTCCACCGCTTGAAGCTTCTCCAGAATTTTTTTTTCAGAGTCTTCTAACCGTAACGGTAACACTATTTCTGCTACTCCTTCCAATTCTGATCTTGATATTCCTATTGCAAAGCGGAAGGGTACTCACCCAATTGTTCCTCTTGCTCGTTACCGTTACGATATAGCTAATTATGTTTCATATAAAAATGTGTCTCTATCTTATCAAAGCTTTGTAGCTGCATTAGAATCTATCTGTATTCCTAATATCTGGCAAAAGGCTATAGCAGAACCTAAGTAGAAGGAAGCAATATTGAAAAGATGAATGCTTTATCCAAGAATCGAATATGGGATCAGATCACTCTGCCAGCTGGTAAGCGTTTTATGGGGTGTAAGTGTGTACACTGTAAAGTAGACTTCAGAAGACAAGGTGGAAAGATACAAAGCTCGACTAGTAGCAAAGGGCTACACTCAAACATATGGGGTAGACTATGATGAGACCTTTGCTCCAGTGGTCAAGATGAACTCTGTTCGAATATTGATATCATGTGTTGCTAACTTTGGCTGAAAATTACATCAATTAGATATGAAGAATACATTTCTTCATGGAGACCTTCAGGAGGAGGTGTACATGCAGATACCATCAGAATTTGAGACCAGAGCAACTGCTGAAAAAGTTTGCAAGCTAAAGCGCTCACTATATGGCCTCAGACAGTCTCCTCGGACTTAGTTTGATCGATTCAGTCGGACTGTAAAAGGAATGGGATATAAACAGAGTAATGCAGATGATACTCTGTTCTATAGGCATTTCAAGAGAAAGAAAACTATACTCTTGATTTATGTTGATGATATTGTAATAACAGGAGATGATCATTATGAGATTAAGCAACTCAAAGAAAAACTGAAGCAAGCATTCGAGGTGAAAGACCTGGATCCACTAAGGTATTTTCTAAGCATAGAAGTTGCACGATCATCCAAATTTTTTTTTTGTCACAATGAAAGTACGTACTAGATTTACTTTCTGAGACTGAGATGTTGGGGTAAAAGTCTGCTGCTACCCCGATAAATCAGAATCATCGGATAGTGACAGATGGTAGAGCTCTTGTTGATCGAGGAAGATACCAGCGACTGGTTGGAAGGTTGATATATCTCTTACATACGAGACTTGATATAGCCTATGCTGTCAGTGTCATCAGTCAGTACATGCATGATCCACGAAAATCTCACATGGAGGGAGTCTTCAGAGTATTGCGCTACTTGAAAGGATGTCTTGGTCGTGGTTTGTTGTTCTCACGATACAACACCTTTCAAGTAGAGAAATTTACTGATGCAGATTAGGCTGGGTCATTGGATGATAGGCAATCTACCTCTGGGTATTGCACATATGTAGGAGATAATTTAGTTACCTGAAGGAGCAAGAAATAATCAATGGTGGCTAGATCATCGGCAGAACTTGAGTATAGAGCAATGGCCCTAGGCATATGTGAACTTCTCTGGCTTCAGAAGCTGCTTCAGGAGTTACAACTCCTGAACAAGTTTTCTCTTCGGTTGTATTGTGACAGCAAGGCGGCAATTGAGATTGTAAGCAATTCGGTACAACATGATCGTACCAAACACATCGAGATTGACCGCCACTTTATCAATGAGAAGATTGATCAGGGCCAGATCTGCATTACCTTCATTCGGTCATCTGGTCAGGTGGCAGATATTCTGACCAAAGAGCTTAGCTTATCCTCTTTTTCTAGATTGATTGACAAGATGGGGCTTGGAGATATCTTTGCCTCATCTTGAGGAGTGTTGGAAGGATTGGATCTAATTAGAAAGGTGTCTAAGTAAAGATCTTTGGATATTATTCCTTGGTATATTCTTGTTATTTTCTATCTATATTTAAGTTTACATACCTGTATTTATAGGCCTCTTGTATACCCTCTCAAGTAAGAAAAAAAAGAAAAAAAAATTTCTTTCTAATATTCACTATTTTTTCCTCCTCACATTCATCAGTCACGTTACGCAATTTCCTAACACTCAGTTGACATAAATTGACAGAAGATTCAAATTACATGCATAGTACAATTTCAGGTATCTGATTTAAAATCTAAAATCAAGGGGATGCTCTGCAACTCGAACGAAGTTGAGAGAGTCAAACTATAATTTTTCTTTCTTATTGTTTTTAGGTTAAACTAGACTGGCATATTCAAGTCTCTCATGGGAACCATACGTGTTTATGTTGTTATCCATTTTTCATAAATTTACTCGAGCTGGGGGGGAAGAAGGAGAGAGAAAGAAGGTATAATGCAACGAGAGTGATCACGGTACTGGGAAACCTTACATTTGACTTGGGGAGGCAATCTCAATCAATGGCCCAGCTCTCCATCATGGGTGAAGTCTTGAATCCACTTGTGTCAAAACCTCGAGCACGGTGAAATGCCATGCAGCATGCACCGCATGAGCCAGGAAGTCTGTGTCCGGCTTTTCATGCAGAAGATTTTGGGTTCATGAAGCAAGATAGATCTCGATCACATATTTTGTGATGGCTACAAGTTGAGAAAAGGTTGAAATATATGACCTTTTAGATCCAATGGATCTAAAGGTTGTCGAGTTTTCAATCAGTACTTCTATGTTGTTCACAGAATAATAAAGCTTATTATTAATTCACCCATGAATGCCAGGTGAAACGCACGTGGGAGCCAAGAGAGCGAACAAAAAGAGCATGAAGAGTTCGGTTTAGGAAAAATTTTGCTTCTTACTTTTACTAAATTTGAGTGGTTTTATGCCCTCGCCCTTATTCTCAAAAAAAAAAAAAACAAACAAAAAAAAAGAAAACAAAAAAGAGAGAGAGAGAGAGAAAAACAAGGCGCTTGGATGAGGTCAAGTGAATTTGCAAAGCTATGGATGAAAAACAAGATAGACTTTTAGAAGTAGAAATATAAAATTAAGTACTGTTTGGTGTAGCCCTCAGAGTACACGTACGGAACGAACACCAAACTAGGTTTTCGTATACCACGGACTTTGTTGCTCATTTTGTCCCTAGCGATGTGTCAAACATGAGTTCAAGTACCCCAAGTGTATGACACGACATCTTCCTATAAAATTTAATAGGATATGACTGGAAGGTCCAATACTTTTTGAAATTTGGTGATCTCATAAGTTTGAAGAAGTATTAAACTTGAGTTTTTTTAAGGGGGGGTTCTTCTCCGATGAATTCCAATCGAAAAAAAATTTTAGACTTCTTAGAACTCTAGGATTCTCTATAAATAAGACTTTCCTCTCCCTCACGAGTCTCTACTGGCGACCGTCGAGCCCGATTCCTCTCCTTTTCTCCGTAGAAGCCGCGGCAGCCTCTTCTCGTATTCATCGAAAATTGAAGGTCGAAGAGGCCACCGGAGTTCAGGTAAGGGTTCAATTTTTCTTCCTCTCCCTCTTCTCTTTCTTCCCATGGTTTTAGACTCTTCGCCGGCCGTCAGGATCGCCGGAAAATCCATGAACAAGAAGATCCCCTGTTTTTCAAAAAAAAAAAAGAGCTACCGGCCGTCCGCTGCTGGCCATCGCCGGCCGAACCCCATCGCCGGCCGTTGTCGGATCTCCGACCAAGCCGTCGGAGCCCGAGCCACCGGGGGGGACCTCACGGTCTTCCCCTGTTTCAGCCAAGGGAGGCCGCGGGAAGAAGAAGAAAAGAAGAAGAAGAAAAAGAAAAGAAAAGAAAAAGGAAAAAGAAAAAGAAAAGAAAAAGAAAAAAGAAAAAGAAAGAAAAAAAAGAAAAAGAAAAAGAAAAAAATAAAAATAAAATAAAATAAAAAGAAGAAGAAGAGAGAAAAATTTTCTCTCTCCTCTCTCTACCTTCTCTCTCTCTCCCTATTTTCTCTCTCTAGATCTTTCTGTCTTTTTGTGGATTTTATCTCTCTAGAATCTTTCTACTCTCTCTCTCTGACTGCATCACGGACTTTAGGATAAACTTAAGATGAAAATAAGATGATCTGAGATTGCTCCGAAATTCATGCGATATATCTGATCCCAGTTCGATCCTATTCGAAATTTGTAACACTTGATTCATATTGAGTCACCCTAATAGGATCTCTGATGATCTCGATCATGAGTGCCTCATCGAAAGAATACGAAGATTTCTCTCTCCACTTTCTCTCTCTACTTTCTCTCTCTAGAATTTTCTCTCTCTTCATGGATTTTCTCTCTCTAGAAGTCTTATGGATCAGTGGAGGATCTAGATACTTAGATAAATCTTAATTTTGATTAATTTTAAGAGAGGTCCTCGATCTGTGTTATTAGGATCGATTATCGATAATTTTTTTTATATATGATCTTTATATTTGATCAGGGTTATGAAGTGATGATTGTCTGCAAATGATATCGAGTGGAATATTTTGTTAAAAAATTCATAAATCAAAGAAGAACATTGATTTTTGTGCTTGGATCAGTCACCGGTAAAGGTAAGAATCTCTGTACATGATCATCATTATATATGTTATTTTACCGTTGGTTTTATCTCCTTGATTTTGCATCGTTGGATTTGAGATCGATGAATTTGTTATATCTGAGACACTGTTATTTATTTATGTGATTTTGAGCATGAGTATGTTATATCAATACATATGTATCAGCGATTGATGGCATGATTATATGGGTATAACATATTTATTACATTGCAAAATTTGAATTGATTAATGAAGTCAAATATTTTAATTTCATGAAAATGAAAAGAAAGAGAAATATGGTTTGGACTGGCCTTGTCATGTGGAATAGCTTGCCAGGAGCTTATGCCTGGGACAGCCCCCACAGGTTTATATGTGGAAGAATAATATAATCCGAGAAAGATCATGAAGAATCTGATCCGAGAAAGATCATGAAGAATCTGATCCGAGAAAGATCATGAATGATTTGATCCGAGAAAGATCATGGCCACTTTGATCCGAGAAAGATCATGAATATTTCGATCCGAGGAAGATCACAGAAATCGATCCGAATAAAAGATCGTCGCATGATCCTGGTAGTCCAAGCCAAAGCCAAAGCCAAAGCCAAAGCTAAAGCTAAAGCCAAAAAGAAAAGGATTAAAGATGATGTGATAATAGAAGAAAATAGAAAGATAAGACATGAAATAATCGTTGAATAAAATTGTTTCTCTTATTAACATATGATGATGCATCTCTTTTGATGAAATAGATAATCTATAAATGTTTGCAGTATTTTGGACAGTGAACATCGACTTTTATGTGTTATTGCTTATTTTTATTTTCAGATTATATTATTATATTGGTGTGATATGAAAATTTTTACTGGGCTGTAAAGCTCACACCCCTTTATCTTTCTTTTCTTCTCAGAGATACAGGACGTTCATGATTGGCTATGGCTTAGATTTATGGGTGAGCAGATGGATAGATAGAGTGTCATAGTACCTGATCAGAGGATTGAAGAAATTTAAATTGTAATTATGCAAGATTTTATGAATTATTATTGAAATTAAATATTATGGTTGATAAGGTTGTAATGATTTAATTTGGCCTTGCATATTCTTTAGGGCTTGCTCTAAGGAGTGTGCGGCTATCACGTATCCGACCCGGGTGTTGGGTTCGGAGCGTGACAGAATGGTATCAGAGCTTAGGTTGAGATCACCAGAGATTATAAAGAGATATTAAAACTTTATGTAAGATCAGTAGGATGTGACAGAGTGGCATTTGAGCTTAGAGCTTAGGTTACGTTTATTCGGAGATAATGATATAAGTGATTAGGATATGACAGAACAGTACTAGAGCCCAAGTTTAAGGTCACTAGGGATTGTCACATAAGTGATATCAAAACTTGAGATTATAATCGATAGAGTATGATAGATAATATCAGAGTTTAATGTTATAATTATTCAGAATTATAATTTTAGTGATATCTGAACTTAGGTTATGATCATGAGGAAACATGATAGATATAAAAGAGAAGATTCAATATTTAGATTTCGAATCAATAGATATTAAGATGAAATTTATGTATAAGTGGCATATGATATCTATAATAAAATTGATGAGTTATATCTTAGATTTCAATTAGTAAGATTGACCTAAGTATGAAAAGAGTTGACCTTGGAATAAAGTGGGAGGTATTGATAAGATATGTTGAGTATACTAGAGGATTTTGGAATGTAAAACTTATATGATTGAAGATCATGATAACTTTTCTGATTTTGATGTTAATTATCTGAGCATTATAAATTTTAAATTTATCAGAAGGAAGTTAGGATATGGTCTAAGAAGAAATTTCATCATATGAGAGAGAAATATATTGAGTATTGAACCAATAAGAGGATCATATATGAAACTCAATTTTAAATGAAAAATATACTTGAATTTTATTATGAGAATATGAGATACACATCTTGGTGAAATCTTTGGTTACTCAAAATATCATATTCTGAATAAGATTTTTTGATCCTTCAAGTTACATTGAATTTCAAGTCAAAAGCTTACCTTTCTAAGTGGTCAAAAGTATTTTGATATTGTTGTTAAATTAAAGAAGAAAATTTATTTTATCAGAGTATGATATACAGGTTATAATAATTCATATTACTATCTTTGTATTAGATTTTTTTAAATTTTTTTTGTGATTGTTGAAGATGGTGAAGTGTACTAATTGTTCAAGTCAAAGTTCAGATTTTTAAATTGAACTAAGACATCTTGCTAGTGCTAATTTTTGAATGACTTATACAAGGGACAAGATTTTGTATAGATTTATTGATTAATATTAAGGGTTGTGATGAAAGGAGCTTTATAAGAAATAATCAAGTTGATTCTACTTAAGGATGTTGGCTTGAGTTCTTCCAGTTTGTCAAGTTAGAATTAATTCTTTTAAAAAAAAGAAGATTGATTTAAAAATTATCTAAATGATTGTAAGGTAAATCTAAGATTAACTCCAATTAATTCTAGACATGTTGAATTCGTGAAGAGTGATGAAACTTATACAATAATTTCAAACATAGGAAGTGGATCAAGATTTAATTTTTATGTGCTATACCCGAAGGTAGTAAAGATAAAGAAACTTAAAATTTTGCCGTAAGTCTTATATGAAATTTGAAAGTTAGATCTATCTTGGATTGATCTAACATATAAGGATATTTTTATCTTTGATATCATTATATAATTTGATAAATTAAGATCAGAGTACGCAGCAAAAGCATGATGGATTAAATTGATTAGAAATATTAATTCTTTGATTCTGAAGATATTATGGAATACATTAGTTGTAAATAAAGAATGATTTTTAATCTGATCATAGTCGGATAATTTTTGTTAATAGGTTGCTTCATTGTAGATAATGCCAAGGAATCCTAGATATCTCAAGTTTATTAACAGCTTGATAGTTCTGTTATCAGTTCAAACTTAGAATGTCCTGACATAGATCTCATATTTTTTTTAAATTTAATATTGTTACTCGAACTGATATAGAAGATTAAGATTTTTCTTAAGATGAGAGTCTACATATAAAATTTGTTGGAAGGTCAAGAAAAGAAAGAAATCGATGATTGTGAAGAGTGTCCGATGTTTGACCTTTATTTATTTTTCTATTATAGGTAGTTTGAGATAATTATAAATTTCGAGTGAAATGTATTAGACAAATAATGGTAGTATATTAATACAAGTTCAAAATGTTACAGTTCTTCAAAAAGTTGAGAAATCAATAAGAATGGATGAGTTTGAGATTTCAAATAATTTTTGTTATAACAAGATCATGAGAAATAAATAATATATATGACATTATCGTAAGCTTGAGAATGACATGAAGAATGTATACTTTGAAATAGGTATCTCGAACAACATAACTTAATTTCGAGGACGAAATTATTTTAAGGAGAGGAGAATGTAATAACCCCGATTTAAAAAAAAAAAAGGGGGGGACGGAAGGAGACTCCCGAAGGGAGTCTTCTTCTCCGATGAATTTCGATCGGAGAAGGACTCTAGGCCTCTTAGAACTCTAGAATTCTCTATAAATAAGACTCTCCTCTCCCTCACGAGCCTCCAACGACGACCGTCGAGGCCGATTCCTCTCCTTTTCTCTGTAGAAGCCGCGGCAGCCTCTTCTTGTGTTCACCAAAAATTGAAGGTCGAAGAGGCCACCGGAGTTCAGGTAAGGGTTCAATCTTTCTTCCTCTCCATGTTCTCCTTCTTCCCATGATTTTAGACTCCTCGTCGGCCATCAGGATCGTCGAAAAATTCATGAACAAGAAGATCCCCTATTTTTCGAAAAAAAAAAGAGCTGCCGGTCGTCCGCTGCTGGCCACCGCCGGCCGAACCCCATCGCCGGCCGTTGTCGGATCTCCGGCCAAGCCGTCGGAGCCCGAGCCACCGGGGGGGGACCTCACGGTCTTCCCTGTTTCAGCCAAGGGAGGCCGCGGGAAGAAGAAGAAAAGAAGAAGAAGAAAAAGAATAGAAAAGAAAAAGGAAAAAGAAAAAGAAAAGAAAAAGGAAAAAGAAAAAGAAAGAAAAAAAAAGAAAAAGAGAAAAAAAAATAAAAATAAAATAAAATAAAAAGAAGAAGAAGAGAGAAAAATTTTCTCTCTCCTCTCTCTACCTTCTCTCTCTAGTTTCTCTCTCTAGATTCTCTCTCTATTTTCTCTCTCTAGATCTTTCTCTCTTTTTATGAATTTTATCTCTCTAGAATCTTTCTACTCTCTCTCTGACTGCATCACAGACTTTAGGATAAACTTAAGATGAAAATAAGATGATTTGAGATTGCTCCAAAATTTGTGCGGTAGATCTGATCCCAATTCGATCCTATTCGAAATTTGTAACACTTGATTCATATTGAGTCACCCTGATAGGACCTTTGATGATCTCGATCATGAGTGTCTCATCGGAAGAATACGAAGATTTCTCTCTCCACTATCTCTCTCTAGAATTTTCTCTCTCTTCATGAATTTTCTCTCTCTAAAAATCTTATGGATCAGTGGAGGATCTAGATACTTAGATAAATCCTAATTTTGATTAATCCTAAGAGAGGTCTTCGATCTGTGTTATTAGGATCGATTATCGATAATTTTTTTCATATATGATCTTTATATTTGATCAGGATTATGAAATGATGATTGTCTGCAAATGATATCGAGTGGAATATTTTGTTAAAGAATTCATAAATCAAAGAAGAACATTGATTTTTGTGCTTGGAACAGTCACTGATAAATGTAAAAATCTCTATACATGATCATCATTATATATGTTATTTTATCGTTGGTTTTATCTCCTTGATTTTGCATCGTTGGATTTGAGATCGATGAATTTGTTATATCTGAGACACTATTATTTATTTATGTGATTTTGAGCATGAGTATGTTATATCAATACATATGTATCAGCGATTGATGGCATGATTATATGGGTATGACATATTTATTACATTGCAAAATTTAAATTGATTAATGAAGTCAAATATTTTAATTTCATGAAAATGAAAAGAAAGAGAAATATGGTTTGGACTGGCCTTGTCATGTGGATTAGCTTGCCAGGAGCTTATGCCTAGGACAGCCCCTACAGGCTTATGTGTGGAAGAATAATATGATCTGAGAAAGATCATGAAGAATCTGATCCGAGAAAAATCATGAAGAATCTGATCCGAGAAAGATCATGAATGATTTGATCCGAGAAAGATCATGGCCACTTTGATCCGAGAAAGATCATGAATATTTCGATCCGAGGAAGATCACAGAAATCGATCTGAATAAAAGATCGTCGCATGATCCTGGTAGTCCAAGCCAAAGCCAAAGCCAAAGCCAAAAAGAAAAGGATTAAAGACGATGTGATAATAGAAGAAAATAGAAAGATAAGATATGAAACAATCGTTCAATAAAATTGTTTCTCTTATTAACATATGATGATGCATCTCTTTTGATGAAACAGATAATCTATAAATGTTTGCAGTATTTTGGACAGTGAACATCAACTTTTATGTGTTATTGCTTATTTTTATTTTCAGATTATATTATTATATTGGTGTGATATGAAAATTCTTACTGGACTGTAAAGCTCACACCCCTTTATCTTTCTTTTCTTCTCAGAGATACATGACGTTTATGATTGGCTATGGTTTAGATTTATGGGTGAGCAGATGGATAGATAGAGTGTCATAGTACCTGATCAGAGGATTGAAGAAATTTAAATTGTAATTATGCAAGGTTTTATGAATTATTATTGAAATTAAATATTATGGTTGATAAGGTTGTAATGATTTAATTTGGCCTTGCATATTCTTTAGGGCTTGCTCTAAGGAGTGTGCGGCCATCACGTATCCGATCCGGGTATTGGGTTCGGGGCGTGACAAGCTCGATATCCTGTTAAGAGCAATTAAAAGTGGTATATGAAGTGACCATGATTCACCAAAAAAAAAAAAGTGAGCATGAAGAACACCATGTATCAAATTTGATACCAATCTTTCTTTTATCCTCAGCATAAGGAAATTTTAGCAGACAAATTAATGAGATAAAAATGTGGACAAGCCGAATAGACCTTTTGACTAGAGGAAACCATAGACGTTTTTTTTTTTTTTTTTTTTAAGTAGAAGTCAACACTTTACCTATATATATACTAGAGTCAAAGATAACAATTATCATCAGATACACGAAGTTTTAGTTGGAGACTTATGATAAATGTGGAGGCCTCACTAGAATTTCATGAATGGCAATGAATTCTCGATGGCCTATTATAGCTTGGATAGCAATTAAATTTGATCAATTGAGAGTTCACACCAATGACAAAAAATTAGCAACTTTCAATCATACTATGTTACCTATGCTTGAGTGAATCAAATAACAGTTGAGGGACACTAATTTTTAACCATTAAGCAACTTGCACATATATGACCTTAAGAATCTCCTACCGCCATAGTTGTAGCTCATCCGCACATATTAATTAATATGCTAATTGTAAAAGTCATCCATTTATCTACTCTGGAAGGAAAATATACAGTGACTGAAGCAGACCAAAATGGTTTTAATTGTTGAAACATAATGACACTTATTGGCTAAGAACAAAGTTGAAATACTTTAAATTATTAAAAAAAAAAGTGTTGTCCATAGAAATATATTTTTGAAATATAAAGAAACTTGAATCTATTGTCGGAATTCTTCTGTTCTACTTTCTGTAAGGGAGAATTTTCATCAATTTTAAGTATTTTTAAATATTATTTTTTATTATTTCATATAGGGATACAATTGAGACGAGCCGAATAGCTAGAAGTTTGAGTTTGACTCAACTCAAAATTTTCGAATTTGAAACTCGATTCGAACTTGACTGAATCTTAATATCCCAAGCTCAAACTCGACTTGATGAAAAATAGGTAAAGCTCAAAATCGATTTGATTCGATTTGAATATCGACAACCATACTCGAGCTCAAATACAAACTCGAAATCAAACCTTAACTTATTAATAATATATATAATAATATATATATTATAAATAAAAATAATATTATTAAAAATATATATAAATTCGAATAGATTCGCAAATCTTCGAATCGAATATCTTGCTATTGAAGTTCAACTCAAAAAAATTATCCGAACTATTCGAACTTAATAATAATCGAGTCGAATCGAGTTCAAATAGTCTGTAAGTAGTTTGATCCATTTGCACTCTTAATTCCACATCTCTATCATTCTTTTTAATTTAGACTGATTGGAATCATGAATATGCATGGCACGTAGCCTAAACTGCATAATTGTTCGGTCGGAACAAGTCATCGTATACTATGTGCTAAAATAGTTGGGAACCTGCTAGCTTTTGTTTCAGAAATTTGTCATAATTTTCGAACTAAATCCCAGAAGTACAGTGGTTCGGAAGCAGTATCTAGCGCAAGTCCTCAGTCCCATTTATTTCATTTCTCCTCGAGACTTTGTGCTATTTCACCGGGCTACCATGATAGCTCATGGTGAGACTTGTGGCAACTTCCTCAAAAACTACACAGCCACCAACCCGCCTCGCTCTAGACTACGTATGTAACACCCCGGCCCAAAAAGCCCAAAGCCTTACAAAAAAAAAAAAAAAAAAAAAATGAAGAAGACTCCCGCTGGGAGTCTTCTTCCACCCAAATCTCCGGTAGAGAGGTTGAATCCAAGGCGGATTCGACCTCCCCTACACCCTATAAAACCCCCTCTCCTTCCCTCTAAGGTTGGTCACGACGAGCACCAAATTTTTCTTTTATTTTTCTCGAATTTTTCCGTTGAAGCCGCGGATGTCCTCATCGTGTTCATCTCAAATACTCGCCGGAGACCTCACCGGAGTCGGAGGTAAGCCCTTCTCCTCTTTCCTCTCTTCCTTCCCATCTTTTCCACGGCTTCGTGCACCCTCGCCGGCCGTCAGGATCGCCGGAAAATTCATGAATAAAATGACCCTGTTTTTGCTCTGTTTCGGCCGAACTCTTCCCTCTCTTTTCCGGCCACCGGCGCCGCCGGTTGCGGCGTCCCATTCCCGAGACCGAACCCCCATCTCCCTCTTTTCCTTCCCTGAAAATTTCGACCGCCGGCGATCGGCCAATGGCCGGAAATCACGAAGAAAGGGGACGGATCCCCTGTTTTCTGATTTTTTTTCTTTGTTTTTGCCGCTGTCCTCCTCTTCGCCGTCTGCCGAACCCCATCGTCGGCCGTTGTCGGATCTCCGGCCAAGCCACCGGAGCCCGAGCCACCGAGGGGGGGACCTCACGGTCCTCCCCTGTTTCAGCCAAGGGAGGCCGCGGGAAGAAAAGAAGAAAGGAAGAAGAAGAAGAAAAGAAAAAGAAAAGAAAAAGGAAAAAGAAAAAGAAAAGAAAAAGGAAAAAGAAAAAGAAAAGAAAAGAAAAAAAGGAAAAAGAGAAAGAGAAAAAAAATAAAAATAAAATAAAATAAAATAAAAAAGAAGAAGAAGGAGAGAATTTTCCTCTCTCTCCTTTCTCTCTTCTTTCTCTCTTTTTTCTCTCTCCTCTCTCTATCTTCTCTCTCTATATTTTCTCTCTCTAGACTTTTCTCTCTCTTTACGGATTTTGTCTCTCCAGGATCTTTTCTTCCTCTCTGATTGCATCATGAACCCTAGAATAAACTTGAGGATGAAAATAAGATGATTTGAGACTGCTCCAAAATTCATGCGGTAGATCTGATCCCAGTCCGATTCTATTCAAAATTGTAACACTTGATTCATATTAAGTCACCCTGATAGGACCTCTGATGGTCTCGACCATGATTGCCTCATCGGAAAGATACAAAGATTCTCTCTCCACTTTCTCTCTCTACTTTCTCTCTCTAGAATTTTTTCTCTCTTCATGAATTTTCTCTCTCTAGAAGTCTTATGGATCAGTGGAGGATCCAGATACATAGACAAGTCCTAATTTTGGTTAATCCTAAGAGAGATCCTCGATCTGTGTTATTAGGATCGATTATCGATAATTTTCTCTATATGTGATTTTTATATTGATCAGGGTTATGAAGAGATGATTGTCTGCATATGATATCGAGTGGAATATCTTGTTAGAGAAATTCATAAATCAAAGAAGAACATTGATTTCTGTGTTTGGATCAGTCATCGGTAAAGGTAAGAATCCCTGTACATGATCACTATTATATATGCTATTTTACTATTGGTCTTGCATCGTTGGTTTTGCATTATCGGATTTGAGATCGATGAATTTATTATATCTGAGATACTGTTATTTGATTTTGAGCATGAGTATGTTATGTCAATATATATGTATCAGAGATTGATGGCATGATTATATGGATATGACATATCTGAATTGATCATAATGCAAGACAGAATTGATTGATGAAATCAACACATAATGATTAAATGAAAAGAAAGAGATATATGGTATGGACTAGCCTTGTCATGTGGAACAGCCGGCCAGGAGCTTATGCCTGGGACAGCCCGCCAGGAGCTTATGCCTGGGACAGCCCCCACTGGCTTACAGGTGGATCAGCCGGCCAGGAGCTCATGCCTGGGACAGCCCGTCAGGAGCTTATGCCTGGGACAGCCTCTCACGGGCTTTGGTACGTGGGACAGCCGGCCAGGAGCTCATCCTGGGACAGTCTTGAAAGACTTTTTAAAGTGGATTCGATCCGGATGATGACTGAGGTATAGACTTGGATAGTCCAGAGCCAGAAAGAAAATGTTAAAAATCATGTGATTATGAAAAGAGAAATGAAAGATAAGGCATGAAACAATTGTTGAACAAAAGTGTTTCACCTGTTAACATATGATGATGCATCTATTTTGACAAGACAGCAAATTTATGAATGTTTGCATTATTCTGGACATTGAACATGAGATTTTATATTTTATTGCTATTCTTTATTTTCAGACTATATTACTATATCAGTGTGATATGGGAATTCTTACTGGGCTGTAAAGCTCACACCCCTTCATCTTTCTTTTCTTTTCAGAGATACAGGATGTTCATTATTGGCCATGGCTTAGATTTATGGGTGAGCAGATGGATAAATAGAGTGTTATAGTACCTGATCAGAGAACTGAAGAAATTTAATTTGTACCTATACAAAGTTTTATGAATTATTATTGAAATTAAATATTATGGTTGATGAGATTGTAATGATTTAATTTGGTCTTGCATATTCTTTAGGGCTTGCTCTAAGGAGTGTGCGGCCATCACGTATCCGATCCGGGTGTTAGATTCGGGGCGTGACAACGTACGCCCAAGTTCTAACTCTCTCTCTCTCTCTCTCTCTGCGTTACATATACCAGTTTGGGTTTATATACTTCTCTGCACTCTACAAAACCCTTCACTGTTTGCACAACCTACCACAAGAGCAAAGAGTAGGATTTTTCTGTACTATATTTGAGAGTGCCCGCGGCCAGGACAAAAGGCTTCAACAGGCCATGGTAAAAAGGCGAGGATGGGGTCCATTCATGTGTAGGACAAGTGGTGGGGCTGCTCTTAAAAGTTTTAATACCAGCCATCACATCAAGTCTCATCTACTGAACTACTATTGTACCAGGGAGATCCCGGGTTGTGGTCAAGGCTAGCTGGCCTTGTACCGGGCAAGAAAATTCCGTCGTAATATGGACTAACTTTCCCTTCTTACTTAATTCCCACGGAGTGGTGCAATATTGAATAATTTATTCATTAGGGACGAGCTGTTGGTTCAAATATCGTGGAGATGTGCTTCACGAAACTTTGGACAAATTCCACAAACCAGAGAGCAGCTTCCTTTGGATTATATGACGATTACAATTTTGCAAATTTCTGAAGTCGAATCATTTCTTCCAAAATGTCTTTTTCCCTTTTTTTTTTTTTTTTTTTTAATTTGGGTTTGAAGTGGGGCACTGCCATCCAATTTTGTTAGAAGAGACTAATCATATAGTATTTGTTTTGGAATTGAATCCAAGGAACCGTACAACATTGGATGAAAAATAGTTTGGACCTCTGCGCAAGGATCGATGACACTGACAAATTGAGAAATTAATTTTGCAAACGTGAGTTGGGCGTAGTTGTACAGTGTGATGTTTACGGTGACCAAAGTTCGTGGAAATCAGATTTGAGGTCAGTCTGGTGTAGCATCCATGTGGTTCATGCATTTCCAGCAGCTACGTCGTCCAAGGGATGGATTGTGACGGCTGGTGGTTGCAACAAGCGGTTCAAGCCGTATCATGGCTGACCTACTATTAAAAATAAATAAAAAAGATTGCTTTACTAGCAAAAAAAAAAAAAAAAAAAAAAAGAAAGAGGGAGAGAGAGAGAGATTGTTATTTAGAGCGAACTCATTATATTTCTTTTCCTGTTTGCAGAATTTTTTATATTCTAAAATTATGAATTAAAAAAAAAAAGAGAATTATATGGCAGCCATAAAAAATAAAAGATGAGCTTTTGCTGTGGCATGATTTCTTAATGAAACGGTCTCCACCTCTTCCAACGGTCTCTTCAAAATTTTAAAACTTTATATTTTTTATTAAATAATTATTAAAAATAAAATTGATATTTTTAAATATTATATTGAGAAAATTTTAATTTTCATTCTAATTTAAAAAAAATAAAATATTTTAATTTTTTAAAATTTAATCTCTAATCTCTCATGATATTCAAATTCTATTTTGATTTTGATTTCAATTACAAATCAAACACAATAAGATATTCCGATTCTTCATTCTTCCGGATTTCGGTTACAAACCAAACACCTTTGGCCTCCAAGGAACTATCTATCTAATAAATTTGAAAAAAAAATAAATTTACATAAATTATTCAAAAATATAGGAAAAAAATATATGGTGGATGGCTTAGCACGGTTAATTAGAGGCCAATAATATTCTAGGTGTTTCCAGCCCAGATTAGATCAAGCATCTCTTGATTAACAAAATACAACTTTCCACGGGCAAGAAATTTTCCAACATCCTGTTATTTATCATTAATAATGTACTCTACGCTAGCTAAAACTCGAGGAACTCAAGAACATGATCTAAGAATAGCTTCAAGGGGCATCAGCACAAAGTGGTCCGGACCATTTGAGATGTTCCATGCGTTAGTTCACCAAGTACTTGGAGATCCGTGTACAAAACGCTTCTGGAATTGTTGGTTGAGGTTGATTGGCCGATGGAATAATTAATCCAGTCCTTAAATTCGACGACATCAGAGCATGCAACATGCACAGTCCGAAGACCTGCTCTCGGTTGCTTGGGATTGGGAGCCTCCATGATAGAAACCGGCGAAAAACTTGGAGCCAAGAAAGTATCATACAACCACCGCATGTCCATTCTTTTTGTTCTTCCACATCCACTGTTGATTTGAAGTCTCTGCTGGACCACCAACTCAAAACAGTTCCGAAGTTTTATGAGGGAGAAAAGGGAAACTAGCAAAGCCTTTAAGGCTACGTCATGGGTCTTAGGTACGTCCCTGGACCACCATTGCTGAATTGCTGTGAAGAAACAAAGGAGTTAATACAAAAAGCAGAGAACATTATTTCAACTTTATTTGCCATGGAAAGCCATACGGTTTCTTCTGGTACTAAGCAAACTCATTGGGACCAATTAGAGTAAACCCACAAAAGACATTCTACTGAACGAGGGACATGTTGCCACACTCCACAAAACTGTTGTTTATCAAAGTTCGGTTGCGGAGATTTAGGTTATCATCGACCTGCTTTTGGCTTACAAGTACACTTCCTCAGGAAATCAGCGTCTTATTCCTCGTCATGATTTCTAGCTTGGGGGACAGAAAATAATCTAACATATAACTAGGAGGAGATGTACGAGGCAAAGGTACACAAGAAATAGAATAAGAGGTTCACCTCACCGTTGGCTCCTTGGAAAAAAAAAGAGCATGTTTGGCAAACAAACAATGGATGAGAGAAGCAAATATGCGAGAGACGCCAGCTATCATTATTCACATCCCCTATTTTACATGATCCGTGAATCGAGTATGCTCTGATACTATTCATAATAAATCAAAATTTATTCTATAAAAATTAGTCAAAAAAATGTTATTTGAATTCTATGATGTTATCAAGTAATTAATTTTTTTTTACTACATAATTTATGCAGGACAAAATATATGTTTATATGGACTCTTATACGAATATTTTAAAGAGGTATTTGATTTATAATTGAAATCAGAATCAGAATAAAATCAAAATGGATTAGAATCAAAATTAAAACGATCAAATCCTTCGAAATATTTGGTTTGTGATCGAATCGAAATCAAAATAAAAATGTGAATCTTTAAAAGAAAAATATAGGGATTGAGTTTTGGATTGGTTGGATCATTTCTATTTCATTCTAAAATTAAAATTGACAGATCTATCCCAACCAAATGATTAAAATGAAAATATATTTATTTTTATTTCAATTTCAGATCCAGCCTCCCCCAATTAAACATCCTTTGAGAGTGATAGGGAGGGTAAGGGTAGCAGCGGAATGCAGAGATTAACACAATGTGCGGTGCTAGCATGTTACGCAATAAAATAATGTCCGGAAGTCAATCACATCAATCTGGCCGCAGGAAGGCCACATGGGGTGGCTCCATCAAACATTGCAGGATTTTCTTTTTCTTTTATACTGTTTGGGATGAAAAAGTTCCACAGCTACATGCGATTCTAGTCGGGAGTCCGTGGGGGACCATGCCTATCCCTTGGCTCCACAAGCACAGGACTTGAGTGGTCCTAACCGAGGCTCGAGATTAAGTGATCATGACACGTCTAAGAATACAGAGTTTAACGTCGTTGTTGCATGCAGGGCCCAATCTGACAGGAGTCTAAGGATATGTGATTGCTTGGATGGATGTGCCTCTTGGTCCTTGGATCCAATACTTTAGGATTATTTGGACTTGACAGTGTCGGCAACGGGCTGGATTTATCATGTGGTTGAAGGGTCCTCACTCGGACGAGTCCAAAGGCCTTGGACATTGTGATACAAGGATTTTTGTAAACCTGGGCCAGTAGCTGGTTCTTTAGGCTGAATGTTATTGTGGGGCTGAGATAATCACCGGCACCATGTTGGAGAGGCATGTAGAATGGTGCACCTTAAAGTTAGTTTCTTGACCTATCCAAGAACTGAAATGGGTCATACCATCAGCCTGGAGCAGGACCGAGAAATTTATGTTTAAACCGTGCTCCGTGAGATGAAGGATAAAAAGAGAGAAAGGAATTTGATTAAGAAAAGACAGAAGATAAAACCCTCAATCCCTCTTTCGTGGTTACTGGGTGTATCTGGCTGCCGACTCCGCTTCATGTTTACAGGATTGATAAATTTACGTGCAAGTTGCAAGTTTTTTCTGTAATTTCTCTACTTTTTGCATTTGAGAGAGCGGAAAAGACAGCACAGGCAACAAGTAAGAGCTTTTGTATCCTTGAATATTATCACTGAAAAAGAAAAATTTTGTTGTTTAAAAAAAAAAATATTCCCACAATTGTATTAAAGGGAGCTTATGCTTTGTTGCATTATCTTGTCTCTCTGCTCTCAAAAAAAAAAAAAAATGTTGACATTTTTCTTAGTAGAAATGTTGACTACGTTATTAAATAATAAAAAAATATGCTATTTTTAATTTTATCGTTAAATTTTATAACTAAAACATTCTTCATTCCCTTTTCATGGATATATGTAAAATTGTGGATTTTATTTTTTATTTTTTATTTTTTATTTTTGAAGAATACTCTTCTATTTATCTTTAAAATAAATTATTTATGTCACTAACTTTGTAGTTGTTGCTGGAGGTGGGGACTTTTAATTCTACAACGATTTTTAGTTAAAGTGGACTCTAGCTTATATGGAATGGGACCTTCTCTTTCCTATGACGTATCTTTTAAAGAGTAAAATCTTGAAGCTTGAAATGGCCAAGGCCCATTGAGACCAACAGAGGCTAACCCTCTATGGAGCCCACAAGACCCACTAAAGTCTGAGTCGATTGAGCCAAAGTGGATAATATCTCATGTATGTGAGAGTGAAGATCGATCCAGCCATCTGATCGGAGAATGCAACAAATGGCGTTAAAGGAAGGGCCCACCTCTAGGATATAGAGTCCTCTTTGATTGGGGGCAATTGTTATGGAGGTGGGGATCTCTAATCTCATATTAGTTGTGAGTCAAGAGAAATAGAAAATTCTATCCTGTATAGAATGAGACATTCTCTCTGGTGAGGTATTTTTTGAAGAACAAAATGATGAGGTTCGAAAGAGCCAAAGTTTATTGAGGCAAATAGATGAAAAATATGATAAATCTGAGTTTTTATTTCAACTTATTTTGATTCCAATCATAAATTAAATATATTTTAAAAAAAATAGTTGTCAAAGTTAGCAATACATTTATTGGTTAGATAAACGGCGGAAACTTCTTTGTTTTCTGGTCAGAAGAAAAAATTGTAACTACTAATGCGTGGAGCACCCCATGTGCGAGAGTACATTTGACACCAGCTGGCCATAAAACAGCACCTACGGGGAACTACTTCAAAGCAACCATTACTGATGCAGTGCCACTTGGATTTTTCTAATTTCCCTTTATGCAAAGACATACATAACATGTAGGTGCCAACTTACAAAGAGATCTGTTGCTGACTCCTCTCTGATTGGATCGGTGTGGTGGACGAGTCAGATCAGATGGCCTGATACAAGTGACACGTTAGAGTCAGTAGGCATCGATCAGACTCAAGCATCTGCAAAAAAAATTTGCACATCAAAGAACAAAATGGAGGTTCTTTGATGGAGGATCATCCGATGATTAAGTTAGTGGTAGTCGGAGAAAAAAAATGATCGAAAAAAAAATGGTGAAAACGAGAGTCTCCCGTTGAGAAGAAGAAGAAGAAGAAGGAAATCCCTTTGGTTTTCTCTTTGTCTCCTTTTTTACAGGAGAAAGCCTACCAGGCAGTCGGCATCCATCGATGTTAAGGTCATGACTGTCAAAGTCAGAGTAGTGAATGTCATCGAAGTTAGAGTAGTAGTTATTAGAGCCAAGAGAATGAGTGTCAGCAGGCTGCCACGGAGCCTGCCACCCATGTTTGGAGGGATCGTGGGTCTATGTAGCAAAATACTGATCCAATGAGATCCGTGCGTCAGGTGCTCTCGAGAGTATTTGATCTAGGGGATGCCTTGTAGGGAGCCGGGGTGGAAATGGTATGGGATTGGTGGAAATCCCATGTAGACATCGCCACGTTACCGATCTCGTGTGGTGATCGACTGGGTGCCGATGTTTGTGAAAGTGATCAGATCACATGATGTTGCTCAGATCATGTGCTTTGAACTGCCAAGTGTCCGCCACACCTTCAAAAATTGGACATGTCAGCAGAGGACCAAATATAGTAAACACTTTATCCCCCACTTTTTAGTGTGAAGTGTTTTGCACTAGAAAGTAGGTTATCTTTTGGATTCCAAAGTCGTGCATCAGAGTGAGCTTCAATGTAATCGTGAAGCTTCACTGATATGATAGAAGTAGTTGGACACTATCTCATACTGGTGCTGAGGTGATGAAGATTGTGCAATAACTTGAATTGGTAATAATTTGTGCCGAGCTTCCGTCCAAGTGACTCTTCGATCGACATCTGCAGTCATCGGGTGCTCCTGAGTCTGACCACTATTCGGTGCTCAATGTGGTACATGCTCGGATGCTGGGCCATTGCATGTTGCTCTGTACTCATCGTATGTCATCGTGCGCCCTTGTACTCAAAGGAGGTTATCGAAGTGTCATCCTATCATGTTCTGCGGTTGAGATCATTGGTAGCATCGCGACCAGGCTTCATCCTCATTAGAGATAGAATATTAGTTTGGGAATTGAGTGCTCCAGCTCTGGGATCGAAAGATTGCCGAGTTGTTGCGATTATTTTGTCACAATGTCTTCGGAGGAATCTATTGTTATCCTGCCATTGTCCTGAGATTTCCGAAGGTGAGTCCCAAAAAGTCACGATTGAGGTGGTTTGAGGGGTTCACCGCTTCGGGCATCCCAGAGTGGTTGTCATGACTGAACCAAGATGACTGTGTTGCTAGGGGTTGTAGGGTCATGTGGCCTCTTCGGTGGTCTTCGGTCATTGCTTTGATGACGACTATGAAGCTTGTAGCAACTAGGCCTTGTGCAATGTCGAGCTAGCCATTCAATAGGTCAAATGTTGTAGGAGGTCTTGCTATTGAGTCAATGACGACAGGAGTTCGAACTACTTGGATGTTTGTTGATGTCGAAGTGCAGTTCGATGGATTTTGATTTTCTCATCTTTAGACTGCGACTTTGAAGTTGGTGGAGGTCCTTCCAAGTCTCGAATCGTCGATGGTCTGGAGAGGTGGCCAGATAGACGTCGGTGTGGTTTTATGAAATTTCTCTAGAATCTTGATGTTTTTCTAAATCGTTAGCCATCCAGAAGAGCTTTTGACATGACTCACCACCGTAGGCTCTTCAGGGTCTGTGGCGTCAAACTTGGGTTCCATCAGTTCAGAGACTTTGGCTTGATCTTCAAAGGAGGCCTGAGGTTTTCTTCGAATGTATTCAGAGAATCTCGATAATTGGTGATGTCCTGATCAGAATCTCGGAGGGAATTGGGCTATGAATCTATTCACCAAGCCTTCTAAGCATTTGTTGGCAACATGCTTCGTAACTCCATTTGCCATTAAGGCTGGAGGATTCTTTGAGGGAACACATTGGGGAGTTGCCTCAGGCCTATCCAGCACACCGCATGGTAGATTAAGGTGAGTTTCGAAGTGTTTCAAGGGTCATTCCTCAGAAATTGAAAAGGATGAGGGTGTAACTAATGGTCGCAACATTTGGCACTTCGATTCTGACCGCATAGCGCAATCTAATTGTCAGTTGGCTGGGTGCACGTCACTTAGAACATATATAAATAGGTTGCTCCCTTGCAACAGATGCATTCTTCAGAGAACTTTCACTCATCTTTTAGTACTTCGTTGTGATGGAGCCATCGCCATGATTAGTAAAGGAGGCGGTGAAGAAAAAGATGACTTTTCTGAGGGGGAAGCCCCTGCACAAAAGAGCAAAGACCACCTTGCCTAAGCCTCCAAGCATCTCCCGAGCACCGTTTCCTTCGAAGACCCCGAGTGAGGGTTCCTTCATCTTTGGGGAGCGGTCTTCTAGTGGACCTCCATGGAGGCCTTCGTCGAGGCCCGACTCTACTACGTCGTAGAATATAAGGCCTCAGAGGCCTTCAAGGGGGAGCTCCTTGATGCCTCTATCATTGGTTTCATCTAGGGGTTCGAGAATTGCAAGGCTCACCTATAGTACATGATGCCGTAGCTGGACCTACATCGCCATTACCCAGGAAACAACGACAAGGAAGTGGGGATGTTCTCTTCGGATAAGGATTGAATCTTCATCCTTTTTCTTTTTGTTCTTCTTTCTCTTCTTCTTTTTTTTTTATTCGGTGTCTTTTTGGCACCATTTTTGTGTAAATATTCTATGATTGAAAGAAGAATTTTTATCATGTGTACCTTTTCTATGGTCGCATCTTTTGTTGAGGACACGATCCTTTACCGAAACCTTCAACGCTACACAATTGCAAAATCACTGGGTTGTGGACTTTGGAGTGTGTTTGATCTCCATCATCGGATAGACCTTTAAGATAGTTAGGTCTCTCTTGAAAATCATCGTTCATTCAACAAGGATGCATGAGGTGATTTTCGAGTAGATTTTTTGGCCATACTAGCATCAAGTTGTCTCGACATCGATCATTTGTCGTTAGATTGCTTTCGAGATTTTCGTCCGTGAAAAGTTCCATCTTGAGTTAGGATATCCTTTCGTCTTCAGCACTACATTGACTTGTGTTTGGAAGTTGTGTTATCTAGATCGGGGTGTCCCCGAAGGGTAGATTCACAATCCGGTTGTTGGCGTTTGTGTGAGTGCCCGAATATTTCTTATCCTATTTGGAGACACGCCGAACACCTTCTCCTTGTTACTTTCAGGGGTCTTAGATGGAATCCAATCTTCTCTGGAAGGCTGTGCACTAGTAGACCATATTCCTCGAAGCATTTAATGCCAGACATCTTTTTGATGGCGGCAATGCATTGAAACGGACAACCGATGCTTTGATTCTTGATGGTATGGCCTTCGAGACCTCTCCCACAGTGACGCGTCCTATGGCCAATGGGGTAGTTGGAGGTGCTAAGGCATGGCTTTTCTATAAATAAAGCCCCTTGCCACTCGAAGTTAAAACCATCCCTCCTGCCACTCGAAGTTGAAACCATTCAGTCGTATCTCTTGGATGTTTCAAAGTTGAAACCATCCAATCTTGTCCCTTGGATGCTGCCTTTTTGGGTGCCGTAGCATCGTCATCGCTTGATTCCACTGGATGTAGCCTTCTTGTGCCTCCACATAGTCAAAGTTTACCTCAAGGGAGTGCGCTGGAGGGGAGTGCATCAGGTGGTATCTTCATTTGGCATGAGAGGTGTTAGAAATTTCCACCGCTCTGCTTGCTGAGCGATGGTGGCGTCCGTTGGGGCTGTTATGGGATGTCACTCCATGGAGGGTCTTGGATCCTTCCAAGGGTGGTCCGGCCCTCTCTGGTGAGTGTAGCTTCTAGCCTTAGAGATTTATCGTGAAGGCAAATGCATCTCCAGAGGTTGTGAGGTTGGCATTGTCGAGCTCTGTAGCTTTCATCGCATCAACTCTATGTTGGGTTCAGATGGTGGCCATGCTTGTAGGTCTCCTCTCATTGTAATGGACTTCATCCAGTAGAAGTTATTGTAATGAAACTTTCCATCTTAATAAAATACTCCTTCATTCTCTATTTGTGTCTTGTGTGGTCATCTCGATGTTGTTGTGAAAGATTCTTTTAAGATGTCATCTAGTATCAGTTCAAAGTTATCTCCGACCCCTGCCTGACTTATCTATGGATAAGAAATTATGTGATATCTTCGGAGGTCTTTGACGTTGTTTCGATGACTATGCTTGATTTGGCCGAATCTTACAATCGGACTTTCCAATAAGAGGAACGATCTTATTGATGATGAAGGTACAAAAAATTGCATTTCTTACTAGTAGTGTAGTCAAAGTCTTTCAAAGTCTCAAGATCATAGGAGCCAGATGCTATTGAAAGTTATCGATGCATAGGCTTCAGGTCTGGTTACTTCTGTTAGTTGACATGGTACTTTCTAGTTCAGAGTTTGCCTATTATGTTTGATGGATTTGGATACTTTAGTTCATTTGAGCATAGGATATTCAGGTCAGAAGATGTTGGTTTTGGCACGGGCACTGTAGTGGTTAGTCACTCACTGCCTGTACGATGCCATTCCATCCTGATCTCTTGTCCTGATGACTTATGAGGGGTGCTCGGCTTCGATCTATTTGTTAACATAATCGGTCATCATGATTAGGGGTTCTTTTCATCCCGACGTCATCATGGATGCCTGCACTTGTAGAATAGAATCTCTTGCATCTTTTACCACCAAATATCGATGGTCTTGGAGCTTGTCGCTTGATCCACTTTACTTCTTGCCCCCTTGTTGTTAGTAGGTCCCGAGATCGTGTCTGTGACTCCGACCGTCGGATCGTCATCGAGGTTGTTATCCTCTGCATTAGTATTTGTCCAATGTGAGCTCTCCATCGGGTCGTTGTTTGGGTGTCCAAGGTATCCAAAGTGGATGAGGTCCTCGGTCTCATCTCTTAGCTGGTGACACTCCTTGGTGTCACAGCCATGATCGCAGTGGAAGTAGTAGTACTTTTTTGCCTCTCTAGCCTATTGGTGCTCTCAACTTCGGAGGTTGACGCACAAAGTCTTTGCCTTCGATTGCCATGAGGATCTGAGCGCATAAGGTAGAGAGAGAGAGGTGTGGTCATGGAAGCATTGTGGAGGACTCTTTGCCCTTTTTTTGTCCTCTAGGGTGATTCTCTCCTCCTTATTTTGAAGCTCAGCGATCATCATCACGAGGCCTCTTTTTGTCATCGTTCTTCCTCCCCTCTTCTTTTCGAAGTCGGACTTTACCTTCCTTAGCTTGAGCGTCTTATTGCACTCAGGTTAGGAGGTTGGCATTGTTCTCCGAGAAGTCCTTATTGAGGGAGAAAACTAGGCACTCACCTCTGAGTCCTCACTCCATTGCCAATGTGGTGGTGGATCCGTTGAAGTCATGGACTCTGGGAGTAGTGGCGTTAAAACGTGCCAAGTATTCTCTCAGTGATGCCCCTTTTCTTTGTGCGATGGAGAAGAGGCTGTCACTATTCTTCAGCTGTGGCCTCTGCCTGCCGAAGTGCTTCACGAATCATTTTTTCAGTTTCTTGAGAAAGTGAATCAATCTTGCAGAAGACTGGAGGACCAGACTCTCACATTCTCCCTGAAAGTTATTGAGAAAAAGTGGCAGAGGGGGCCATTGGGCATGCCCTATAGCATTACGAGGGTTTTGCAACCCTCTATGGGAGAACAAGCAAATCTGTTGCATCGTCGTTGGTGACTTGGTCCATCCGATTTTTGAGAGGTTGCTTTCATAGAATCCCAAGGACATCATGCATTCGGCATGGTGTACCTAGGTAATGATGGTATGCAAGGATAGATGGCTTGGATCTCTGGCCGCTAATTAAAGCAATCTCTGAGACCACTCATTTAGTGACATCTGTCGCCCGATCAGCAGAAGTGGTTGCAAGAGTTTAATCTCGGTTCCCTTTATATGGGGGCCCTTTGTAGCCTTTGGGTCGAGTCTTGCTAGTAGCCTTCCATGGCACGGTGGTGTTGTTCTACTGTCGTTGGGAGGCGATGGGCATCTCCTATGCAGTCGGAGGAGCTCACATCTCTAATCGGACTGCTACTGGGTGCCTAGGTGAGGAATGTTGCAGTGAGGGCTTCGGCTTGGTGTGGGAGGCATTAGGAATCCTCTGTCGCTCTGACAAGGGAATTGGGTTGGTGGTCGTTGGAGGTTGTTTCCACATCACACTTGAGTAGGAGGTCTTCAGCCTCTCCATGGGGCTAGTCCTCCCTCCTCAGTTAGATGGCCTTCCTAGCTGGCTTAGGAAGAGCATCTGGGAGGCAGACATATCTTTGGGAAGAGCATCCATTGTGCTGCCGAGGTGCCCTTTGAGGAGACTGCGACCTTCACCATCGAAGAGTATCTTACACAGACAACTTTGGTGGCTTTGAGGTGCAACTCGAGTCTATTCCCACAACTAGTAGTTGAAGACATTCGTGCAGCTCCCTTCTTGTAGCTTTTTCATTTTTTTGTTGTAGTCATCTCTGTAACTATAACGCTGTTCTCGATGAATGAATGTCTCCTTCATCTTTTCCTTAAGCTTCATGCTGTTGCCATCATAAAGAATCTCTCTCACAGGCATGGAGGGTCATCAGGCGGAGGTCGATGATGCACTCCCTTGACTTGCTCGTAGGTGAGAAGGGGCATCGGACCAAAGCCGATGATGATCTTTCTCCGTCGTCTTCGCAAACGTGGAGGGACATTGGGCCGAGGTCAATGATGCGCTCACTCGACTTACCCATAGACGAGGGGCATCAGACTGAGGTCGATCCTCTATCTCTCTCTCGTAGATATGGAGAGACGTTGGGCCGAGGTCGATGATTCGCTTACTCGACTTGCTCGTAGGTAGGAAGGGGCATCGGACCGAGATCGATCCTCCATTTCTCTTTTATGAATATGGGGGGACGTTGGGCCGAGGTTCATGATGCACTCTCTCGACTTACCCATAGGCAAAGAGGTGCATCAGATCGAGGTCGATGACAATCTTCCCCCCCTTTATAACATCTGAGAGGATCCGATCTCATGGGGTCATCAGTGGGGTATGACGTTGAAGCATCGATACGGACTTCGAATCCTAGGCACTCTCGATGCTTCAGAAGACCTCATTCTAGTGGCAGTTGAATGCCCATGGTTCCGCGTACATTTTTTCTCGCTATGGGTCATGCCTTCCTTTCGATCGATGTACTGTTTCGTCTCCTTTGGCACTCGCTCGCTCGCAGATCCATGCTAGAAGATTGGTGTGACCTTTTGGGTGAGTCTCATCGAGGGAATGAGTGGGACATCCATCATAGAGGCTTCGTCTCAGAGATGACATAGTGACGGCATCCCAAACCAATATATGATTGGTCCGCTCAAGGTCTCTTGAGAGAATGGTGGTTGGACTTCGAAGATGGAGCATTGTTTAGTCGACGGCTAGCAACTGGCGCTCCGGCCCCTGAACCTTTCTCTCGAATCTGTCTTCTCATTGAGAGTAGCGCCAACATTAGCTTTGAGGTATTCTCCTTGGAGGGCTCCAGTGATCGATCTCGTTGATCGCTTCTTCTCGAGGCTTGAGGATATTAAGGTGAGCGGTGGGGAGCCAGTCTTGTCAATCATGACCATTGGCGAGAGGCTCGAGCCATGTTTGAATGTCGGCACCCTCATTCTGTCCCATTTATTTGGGTCCAGCGATTATGCTAAGATAGAGTTGCCGGTGGAGCTTGGGTCCCTATCATACTGTAGTGCTGCTGTTGTATAGTAGCTGTGAGCACTTGGGCTTGCTCTATCGGTGCATTGATGGGATATGGCCAGGGAGGCTGATCTCTGATGTCTCACACATCAGGTGCGCTGTATAGAGAAAGTTGCCGATAAGACCACGTTGCAGCATTCTTGTTGAAAAAATGAGATTAGCCCTTCCTCTAGTGCCAATCTATTACTATTTCTCTCTGACTGGATCAATATGGCAGATGAGCTAGGTTGGATGGCCCGGTACGAGTGACACGTTGGAGTTAGTAGACGTTGATCGAGCTTGAGCACCGACAAAGAAAGTCTGCACTTAGGAGAACAAGGTGGGGGTTCTCCGACAAGGGATCCCCTGATGGTTAAGTTAGTAGTATTCAGAGAGGGAGAACAGTCAAAGAAAAAGATGGTAAGAACGTGAGTCTTCCGTTGAGAAGAAGAAGAAAATCCCTATATTTTTTTCTTTATCTCCCTTTTTACAAGAGAAAGTCTGCCAGGCAGTTAGCGCCTGTCGGTGTTGGGGTCATGGCTATCAAAGTTAGAGTAGTCGATATTGTCGGAGTTAGAGTAGTGGCAGTTAGAGCTAGGGAGTGGATGTTAGCAGGTTACCATGGGGTATGCCACCCACGTCTGGAGGAATCGTTGGTTTGCGTATCAGAATACCGACTCAGCGAGATCCGTGCGTCAAATGCTCCTGAGAGCGTTCGATCTGGAGGACGGATTGTAGGAAGCTTGGACGGATATAGAATGGGATCAGCGAAAATCCGACGATGTAGACTTTACCGTGTTATCGATCTCGTGTGGTGATCAGCTGGGTATCGATATTTGTGATATTATTCGGATCGTATGATGTTGCTCAGATCATGTGCTTCGAACTGTCAAGTCATGGCACCGAGTGTCCGCCATGCCTTGAAAAATTGAATATGTCAGCAGAGAACCAAATATGGTATAACAAGATCCTTTACCGTAAATCACACGTCAGGTTCTACCTGAAGAGAGGGAAAAAAAAAAAATCACATATCAGGATCTTGAGTGATTTTGGGGACATCTGAGCTAATTCCTGGTCACCACTGAATTGGTGTCTTCGGAGACTAAATATCTGTTGGTTTGGTGTGTGCGTGCGTGTTTAAAGAAAGGTGATTCCCAGTTCTATCTGTTCAAGGGTCTGACGCCAATCTGGACTTCGAGATAAGTGAAATGGAACTTTCGTTGCATCCTAACAACCTGCACCTGTGGGGAAAAGCGTGGTGGGCCAGGTCCATAGAAGACCTAGAAATTGGGCTACAGATCGGTGGATGTTGGGCCGAGCTCCAGTGCGGAGTCTAGGGCCCATACTTACTCATTTCTCTGTCCTTGGGCGTAAACCGACCCGTCTAATGTCCAACGATTAAGACTTTTCGCATGTTGACCCAACCTCGAGTCCCAATCAAACTGATTAAGAAGACCTCCAACTCAACCCATACCCGTAGATAGAAACTTGGTTTCCATTTGACCTAGTCTACTGTTTAACTTGCTTGGATCTCACCCTGGTTCAACCGTTTTATCTGATATCAAAGCGCAACAAGATCTTGAATCCTTATGTGAAACAAAGGCCAATAATGCTTCATTTAGTAAAATTCTCACAAGAAATGCTTTAGTTAATGAAATTATGAGCCGCAATCAACTCTTTGTCAACCGCTAATCACAGTACTTGTCAAATTCTTCTTCTTTTGATGCAAATAACTTCTGTTTTTCCGTTGATTTGTTTATTTGGTATTGGTGTAAGTTTGGCAATACAAATGCTCAGTAGTTATCTATGATCTATAGTCTGAATTTCCTAGAGGCACATTTCGGGTGTAACTATAGATAGTTCATATATAAACATGTTATTAATTCATTCACCATTTCTAGGCAAGTTTCCCATACCTCGTTTTTTTTACATCCATATGACAAAGTAGTGGCTACTATTTGATTCATCTGCAGCGATCTTATTTATGAATTAAGAATTTGAGTTAATTGGATCTCAATTGTTCAAATAAAATTCCTTTTTTTTGTTGATGAAGAGAAGGTAAAACCTCCGTTTTATTGACGAGAAGGTAAAGCCCATTTTGGAAAGGGCTAGAGGCTTGTTCAAATAAAACTCTTACCTTAAACAAATCAATAAGTTATATTATAACTTCGTTTGTACATATATGTTCAATATTTGATTTTTTTTTAAAAAAAAACTTTTGAATAAATTAAGTCTCCTGTTCTCTGTCTTTTCATCTCCAAGTTAGGGAGGGTCTGTTAGAAATCTTTTTTTTTTAAATTTATGTTTAAAGAGAAAACTGATCATTCTTGATCCTTTTTCATACCTAGTGTATCAAACATAACCTTCTATCACTCCCATTTACATGACACAAAAGACTAGCTGGCATTTAAAATCAGTCCCCTTAGCTCCTGAGACCTTGATATAAAGGTTCTCAGAAAGGGTATACTGGACTCAGACACTTCTGACCACGGTGCTGACAGTTGTTCCTATCTGTTTTTCATATATTTCTTCCTAGATAGAACTGATTCAGGACTACCAAAGGACTCACTATTGATCAGTACCGTTGAATGCCCTTCGTCATACTCACAATGTTATGATGATCAGGTAATCGAGACACCCGAGTTATGATCATTTCACTGGTTGGAGCATGTTACGTTTTCTAGGTCATATCATGTCCCTAGTTACAGGACCCATACCACCAAATGCCAAACCTACGCAATGATCACAACTACTCAAGCTCATGTTGTTGATGACCATTTCACACGCCTTAAGGTATGATCTTTCACAAAACAAGTTACATCAACTCACGAGCTAGCATTACATTTGACGATTGGGTTCTTTCCCCACAATAATTTAAACTCTCTATCTACATTCTGGCGTCCTGGCAATGAGTGCCATATAGCTTATTGCCTGCTGAAAAACCAAGCACATGAAACTGAAGCGCGTCAAGGGGTATCAACGAGAGACCTAAGGATGGTCACCTGCAATTGTAGGCAAACCACATAGCTCTCCACTTCGGAAAGCAACTCGCACAGATCCATCTCATTCCCACCAGGCAAAATCCCCCTCAGAATCCTCGTGCGGTAGGTGAACTCCTTTTCTCCTCTGGTCTGCTTGTCGTCACTCCTCCTCCGCTGCCATATTGTTCTTTTTGGCCTAGTTTCCTCTGTCAGAACTAGAGGTGGAGGAATGGGCAGGGGTGGTAGAAGATGGTCGAGCATCTGGTGTTTGCTCGTCGTTCTCACGATGCTCGAACGGCCCGTGGGGGGTTGATGAAGTTGGTTGGAGTTCATGCGTTGCTCGAGCTTGCGTTTCAGGGCACGACTCCATTTGAAGCCGGTGGCAGAGAGCACCAGAGCCATGTCCACTTCGAACCTCAACATCTTCTCAATGTCCACATCGTTATTTCCACCACAAGAAATAAGGCTAGTGGCTTTAGTGAGAGCTGGCAGCAGATGACTCACATATTTATGCGGAAAGCCGGTGTATATTGTGGCATTTGGTTCGAGCGAATAGATCCGCCTTCGCTTGCTTCTCTGCATTTCTTCCATCCAAGCATAAAAGAAAAGGAAGGAAGGCGGCTACTACAAGATTGAAGCAATGAGATATATGCTCGAGAACCAGAAAAGAGAGAGAGAGAGAGTAAATGTGCACTACCAATGCTGCTTGAAGAATTATCTAGTTAAAGCATGACAACACTGGTAGTAGTAGCGAACGATAATGGAAGATAAGGAATGCGGGTTTTATAAGGATATGGAATATAAATAATATCGAGCAGAGAGTTCTTGGTTTACCTTCAAGTTCCTCTGAGAGAGTGTAGTGTTGGCAAGAGTAGGGAAGAATGGCGTCCTTTTATTAAGCACTTGAGGTCGGTAGTAGGAAGGCATCAGGTCTGGCCTCCTTTTAAGACTTCCTCTTGGCAGTTGCACCGTCTCCAGCTAAAATCCAAGACTTCCTTGAACATGGTGGCCAGCCCATAAGCAAAATAATTGAAGCGTGGAGCGGGGAGGACATGCCAAGTGTGGACGAGGAAAGAGACAATAAGGGCAACGTCATTACATTGGTCAGAAGGAAAACAAGATGGTCCCGAGAGCTGAGCCGAAGGACTGGTTTCCAATGGGATTTGACGAAGGCTCATTCAAATGATTTGGGTTCAAAAATAGGAGGGTGGTGGTGGAGCACATGGTGGCACATGCCACCTCTCCCACGGCTACTAAAATGTCAGTCCCCCATCCCATGTGCTCTGGGGAACATGGCACCCAGCCCTCTATAAATGCCATCACATGAGTCCAACCCCAGTACAATCCCTCTCCCCAATCGAGACTCCAAAGTCTCCCCGCATCCCACTTCTCCTATCACGTCAGCCCAGCACACTCCCATCTCATCTCCACTCTCCTCTCATGTCAACCCAAAACCTCTCTTGGACCAACTGTTTTCTTTGCAAAGTTTTGCTCAAAAAAAAAAAAAAAAATCTACGAATTTAATTTGAGAAAAGTGGTGTAAATGGACAGGACCCTAAATCTCATTTTCCTATTGGGTGTGGGAGGGATCAATGTCAATGAGAAAGTAGGGGACTGAGAAGATGCCATCCCAACCATACGATGACAACGGAAAGAATGAGGTGCATGGATGGTGTCTATGTAGCCATGCCGGTTTTGATCCGGTGGAGCGAATGAATGATGGCAAAGTTTGGGTTCAGTCTGTTTGGAAACTCCAAATTCTTTTTTGAGATAACTTGAAAATTCCATATTCATGTAGCTACGACTGATATGCTTTGGATCCAACCTTTGCTGATATTTTATGTGGCCACCGTTCAAGGCACCCCAAAGCTATTTAAATTCTCTCCAATGGATGGTGGATACAATTTGGCTCATGATCGCATGCAATTAAGCCCTGTAATGTGCATAACATGAGGATGGTTGTCAGGTAGCTAAGATGAACATCCATCTTACTCGACAATGACTGCTGACTCTTCTCTTATCTATAAATAGTATCCGAGCGACCCTCAAGCATGCTCTCTCACAAGCTTTCACCAATATTGCTCTTGTTCTTTCTCAAATTTCAGCTATTTTTTTCAAAATTCTTAGCTAGCGTAGGCATCTGAAGGTCACTTGTCAGACAAACTCTGATAATTCTTTGATATGGATTTTCTTATTTTCAGGTTGGTCTCTGAGCATATTTTTTTTGTCCGAGTGCAACTACATTCAATAGTTTTGTGATGGCCCAGCCCGAATAAAAATCCCAGCCTACCAAAGCCCAAACGAAAAAAAAAAAAAAAGAAAACAGAGGAGAAGAACTCCCAAAGGGAGTCTTCTTCCTCCTCTCGCCGGCTCCCAATCGAAGTCGAAAAAGAGCTCCCTCCAGCTCTATTTAAGGAGGAGATCCCTCCTCTCTCCCTTCCACCAAAGACCTGGGATCCAGTCGGCGGCAATCGCCAGAAAATCCTTACGGAGACCCGTCCCTGTGCCCGTCCAATTGCTTGTCGGAAAAGCCTCGCCGGCGTCGGAGGTAAGCCTCCTCCCCTTCCTCTCTTCTCCCCTTTCCTTTCCATGCCTGTATGCACGCTCGTCGGCGACCGGAGTCGCCGGATTTTGTTGCGAAAGAACCTTTATTTTTGTCGTTTTTCTGACGCCGGTGGTTACCGTCGACCACCGGTTTGGCCCTCCTCTTGTCGTCGAGTCGCCCTCCCTCCTGCCGACGACCGCCCCACGCCGGTTGCACCGCTGGCCGGCCAGCCAACAGGGGATTGTGAGATCCCCTGTTTCGGCCCAAAGGAACCCACAGGAAGAAGGAAGGAAAAGAAAAAGAAAAAGAAAAGAAGAAGAAGAAAAAGAAAAAGAAAAAGAAAAGAAAAAGAAGAAAAAAAAAGAAAAAAAATATAATAATATAATAATAATAAATAGGATTTTCTCTCCTCTCTCTTTCGTGAAGAAAAAGAAAAAAAAGAAAGAGAGAAATAAAAGAAGAAAGAAAAATAAAATAAATAAATTAATAAATAATGATATAAATAATAAAATATGAGAAAGAGAGTTTCTCTCTCTTCCCTCTCTTTCTTCATCCTTAAACTAGTATTTTCTCTCTCTAAAATTGAACTTTCTCTCTCTATTTTCTCTCTCTAGAATCCTCCCTCTAGATTATTTCTCTCTCCTAAGATTTTTTAGAATTTTGAGAAGAATGATGATGAATTTAAATGATCCTAGTGATGGATTTTTGATCTGAGATCACCGGACGGTACACCGACACCCACTTTGATCATATTAGATATTTTTAAGATTCTATTTTTCATGATTTTATTGAATTATCCACATGATAATCTTAGCATGATTTGATCTGATCGATCAAATTTGTTGAATCATATCGTCTGAGGAGTCCAAGATGAATTTTCTCTCTCTAAAATTTTCTCTCTCTAAAGCTATTTCTCTCTCTATCGATTTTTCTCTCTTGATTGATTTATCAATGAGAGTTTCTTTTAATATTTCTGATCTAATGAAGAATCCTGATTCATGGTTGTCAGACAGCGTATTAGCACCCACCTTGATCAGACCATGAATCTTTAGATTTGATCATCCATGATTTCGATCTAGCTATGACTTGATTTGATCATGTTGATTTCATCAATCGAGATATTGGACCAATCGTAATGTTGGATTGTGTCACCTGATCAATTTGAATTGTACCTCATGAATTCTCTCTCCTCTGATTATCTCTCTCTACTTGATTTTATGAAATCGATGAAGAAACTTCGGTCCTATCACTTCAAATCCGATTTGATCTGATAGTCAAACTTTGGATCGTTTAGGTCCTAATTAGATTTTGATTAGATAAAATTAGATGATCAGACCCAATCTAAATCGTTGAAATATGGTATTCGTATTCTTTCTAATTATTGAAATTGATTCTGTATAGGATTGTGGATGTTTGATCATGGGATATCGCGATATGATCTACGAACAAAATTTTTGAAAGAAAATTTATAGAATTATGTGGATTTATTGGAATGCGTTCGAAGTAAGTAATGTTTCACTTTTTCTAGATTTATCGATAAATTATAATATATTTTTCTGACATGATTTGTGAAACGATGCATGAATTGGATGAATGGTATTTTGTTATGAAAATATCTTATTTGAAATGTTATGATGAAGCATGATTGAACATATTGATTTCATGATGCATTATATTGATTGATTTCGATACTACATGATTATATATTTTATTATCGAAATTAGAATCTGAAATATGATTTATGAAGAATTATGATATAAGAAACATTATGAATTGACAATCTGACTATGTAAAGGACCCTACCAATGGGGGTATATACGTTGGCAATTGATTTGTCCTGAGGGTTCATGTCGCCAGAGAGACCAGCGACAAACCGCCAGAGAGACCAGCGGTTCCGAAGGACTTTGCTGTCAGATGATTCGCAGCTCACCGCAAGAAGATACGCGGTGTTATAACCCTGCCACAGAAAAAATATGGTCATAGCTCATGGTTGACGAAAAGAATTTAAGAACGAAAGAAATTAAAATTTGAAAAGAAACTTGAATTTTCGAAAAAGAAATGAATTTAACATGAATTATGTTGCATAATTGAAATTGATTTCGAATTGATGAACTCTATATGCTTATTTTTTATAAATGATTATTTACTTAAATACCTGATGAAATCTGTTGAAAGTGATCATTGCTTACTGGGCTGTCTAGCTCATTACCTCTTATTTTACTGTTTTTACAGATGTTAAGGAATTAAGATGATACAAGATATGAATGAAAGAGTGATCAGAAGTAAAATTCCTATATTTTTATTTTAGGTTGAAAGTCTTATTGAATTTGATGTAAGGCCTATGAATCATTGTTGAATTTATTGAGATATTAAAGAAAAAATTTAGGTCGTTATATTTTAGATTTAAATTATTGTCTAATTATTCCACTGTTGTTTTAGGATAGCATGATAAGATACCTTGCATGCTTATGGAAAAAGTTTTCTATGAGTATGCGGCGGTTGCCATGACCCTCGATTCATAATCTCAGATCGGGGGCGTGACAATTATAGTGATATCAGAGCATAAGTGGATGAATTATGAAATATAGAATCAGATATAGAAGGAGTGTAAGTGGATAGACACTAGGGACATTATAGTGTAGATCTTTGATGATTGTAGTGGGAGAAATATTTAAAAATTTTGATTAAACATTGAAATTATGTATAAAAGGATCGCAAGAGATTATGACATATGGAGTTTGAAATATGATGGATAATCTATAGATCATGATATGATTAGTTAGATCTTGATCGAAAGTAATCACAAAAGGATTGACATAAAATTTTATTGTGCATTATGGTTATTAACTTGATCATTGGTTATTCAAGTGAATCGTAAGTTCAAATTTGATATGAGAATAATACTATGATATTACTTCTAATTGAGAAGTTGACTATTATTGGCAAGATAAAGATTTGATGATAAAATATTGTTCCAGGATGGACTAAGAAAAATCTTTTATGATGCTTGATTGGAATATTTATCGAAATTGAATTTGGTATGTGGATTATATATAAAGTGGCATATTAGGATGAATGCATATTTGAGGATATTGCAAAGAAACCTATTTCTTATTGATGAAATCGATTATGAGGTTGTGGAATATTCATCGTACTGGAATCTTTAATCATCATCTTTAGATCTAGATAATAGATCTTATTATGTCTCTTGGAGACTACATGATGTGCATGAAATTTTAATTTAAAGATTTCGTATCTAAGTTGATCAAGAGATTTTCTGATATTATTATTGAGGTTGTTAATGAAAAATTGATATCTTTATATTAAGATAAAAGATCTGATTTATATTTATTTCAGATTAAGGGATCCATGTGAATTTACAATTTAGAAATTTTGGATTTAAGAATTGATATGGAATTCTTTTGCTTTTGTTAACGAGGTCCTTAATTGAATCTACTATTAAATAGAGATTTGATTTTTTTTTGAAGCTTGTATGATTATTATGAAAGGATATTTGATAGATATTGAAGATCCTGATGATAAAAATTTTAGAAAAAAAATATAATATAATGATTTAAAATTCTTATATATTCTAATTATGTCCAAATTTGATGGAGCATCGAAAGATTTTTTTTTTCATTGATTTGACTTATAACAATTTTTTTGTTTAAAAATTATCGAATTAAATTGATATGAAAATTAAGATTTGATTCATATTAATTATAGTAAATCTATATGATGGTTTAAATATGATATTGGACTCAAGGGTTAATCAAGATTATTGTACACCAGTAGAAGTATGAATGAGAATCGAAAGTTAATCTTTGACTTCAATTGAAATTTAAAATTTTAGATCTTTTCTATTGATAAGATAAAAAAATAATTTGATCAAACTTTTTTGGGTGAACCTAATTAATTTTGATTGTTAGAATAGAGTGCGCAGCGGAAGTATGGTAATCTGGATTACTTTGAGTAAGTCAGGAATGTTGATTCTTTGAGTCAAAAAATTATGATAGATAATATAATTTGATACAAAAAATTTATTGATATTAGAAAGAATAATATTTTAAAATTTTAAATTATTTTAGATATCCTAATGTGATTTTTAAAAGTAGTGCTTCCACCTACTATGCTACAAAAATAATTAGCATCCTAATTCTAGGATGAGTGGACCTTTGATTTTTGATTTTAGATTTAAAATATTTAGAGATAAATTTTTTCTATCCTAAAATTAAATTTTATAATTTTCTATTTATTAAGAAGAATTTGAGATCGTTTATCGAATGATGATTTTGATCTTAAATTATTATACTCAAATATTTAGCTCCAGGGTATAATAAAATTTGAAGTTTGAACTCTTTTGATTATTATTATTTCTCTGACTAAATAGAAAAGATTGAGGTTATCTATTGATATTGACGATTATTCTACAAAAGATGGATTGGAGTTATTTATAATTTAATTTGATAATGAATCGATTAATTAAGAGTTGTTAATGTTTAGATAAAGAAAATTGATATACTTACTTAGAATAGAGAAATTAATTTTGATTATAAGAAAAATATAGTTTTGATTTAGATCAATTTTTGAGTTATTGATTTTATTATGGAATGACTTAATGATAAAATTTGCTTCAAGAATTAGAATATTTAAGAGTTTGAGGATTTGAGTAAGAAAATTTCGATGACTAGAAATAGTGATATTGATTCAATCAACAATGATGATATTGATCTTTATGAAATGACTTAATGATGAAGTTGTATCGAGAATTAAAATATCAAAAGTTCGAGAATGAGAGTGAAATGATAAATCTTCAACCTTTGAAAGTATGAATAAGAGAAAATATTTTTGAAATTTTATTGATTGGGATGTCATCATATGATTCACATAAGTATGTTTTTCCTATCTTATGATGGATTGAAATTAAGAGTGGATAATATTAAAAAAAAAATGAATGATGATGATGAATGAAGTTCTTATGTAAGAATAGAGACATTAATTTTCTTCTACCTACAAGAGATGGATTTAATTTTAATTTGAGTCGTGAGATATTGAACATGATTTTTATAAGAAATGAGATCATAATTTTGAAATCTTGAAATATTAAAAATTTTTGAGATGTTGATCTTGATAAATAAGAAAATGAATGGTTCCATTTCAGATCGATAATTGATGTACCAATTTTTTTTCTTATGAAACGATTTAAGAATAAATTTATATCAAGAATTAGAATATTGAAATATTTATGGATGAGATTCAAGTAAGAAACTATGAAGACTCAAGCAAGAAAAATTTTGAGGATAAAATTTTTTTTAGAAGAGAAGAATGTGATGGCCCAGCCCGAATAAAAATCCCAGCCCACCAAAGCCCAAACGAAAAAAAAATATATATAGAGGAGAAGAACTCCCGAAGGGAGTCTTCTTCCTCCTCTCGCCGTGTTATAGCCCAAAACTCTTTTCAGCCCACAAAAGCCCAAACAGAAAAAAAAAAAAAAAAAAACAGAGGAATTCTAAACCGAGAAGAAGACTCCCGATAGGAGTCTCCTTCTCTGGCGAAATCCGAGCAAAGATCGAACTCCTAAGACCCCTCGGAGTCCTAGGAATTCCTATAAGAAGACCCCCTCTCTTTAGAATCGATTCATCGGTCTTTTCTTCCCCTCTTTCTCTCCGATTTTCCCGAAGAAGAGCCACGGGCGCAGTTGGTTCCTCGCCGTATTTTCTCTCCGACGAGGTCCCAGGAGGTCGTGGTAAGTCCTTCACTTTTTCCTCCCTTCCTTCCCTTTCCCTTGCGTTT
>NC_025993.2:158178736-158190357 GCF_000442705.2 Elaeis guineensis | reverse complement strand
AGTGGATGAATTATGAAATATAGAATCAGATATAGAAGGAGTGTAAGTGGATAGACACTAGGGACATTATAGTGTAGATCTTTGATGATTGTAGTGGGAGAAATATTTAAAAATTTTGATTAAACATTGAAATTATGTATAAAAGGATCGCAAGAGATTATGACATATGGAGTTTGAAATATGATGGATAATCTATAGATCATGATATGATTAGTTAGATCTTGATCGAAAGTAATCACAAAAGGATTGACATAAAATTTTATTGTGCATTATGGTTATTAACTTGATCATTGGTTATTCAAGTGAATCGTAAGTTCAAATTTGATATGAGAATAATACTATGATATTACTTCTAATTGAGAAGTTGACTATTATTGGCAAGATAAAGATTTGATGATAAAATATTGTTCCAGGATGGACTAAGAAAAATCTTTTATGATGCTTGATTGGAATATTTATCGAAATTGAATTTGGTATGTGGATTATATATAAAGTGGCATATTAGGATGAATGCATATTTGAGGATATTGCAAAGAAACCTATTTCTTATTGATGAAATCGATTATGAGGTTGTGGAATATTCATCGTACTGGAATCTTTAATCATCATCTTTAGATCTAGATAATAGATCTTATTATGTCTCTTGGAGACTACATGATGTGCATGAAATTTTAATTTAAAGATTTCGTATCTAAGTTGATCAAGAGATTTTCTGATATTATTATTGAGGTTGTTAATGAAAAATTGATATCTTTATATTAAGATAAAAGATCTGATTTATATTTATTTCAGATTAAGGGATCCATGTGAATTTACAATTTAGAAATTTTGGATTTAAGAATTGATATGGAATTCTTTTGCTTTTGTTAACGAGGTCCTTAATTGAATCTACTATTAAATAGAGATTTGATTTTTTTTTGAAGCTTGTATGATTATTATGAAAGGATATTTGATAGATATTGAAGATCCTGATGATAAAAATTTTAGAAAAAAAATATAATATAATGATTTAAAATTCTTATATATTCTAATTATGTCCAAATTTGATGGAGCATCGAAAGATTTTTTTTTTCATTGATTTGACTTATAACAATTTTTTGTTTAAAAATTATCGAATTAAATTGATATGAAAATTAAGATTTGATTCATATTAATTATAGTAAATCTATATGATGGTTTAAATATGATATTGGACTCAAGGGTTAATCAAGATTATTGTACACCAGTAGAAGTATGAATGAGAATCGAAAGTTAATCTTTGACTTCAATTGAAATTTAAAATTTTAGATCTTTTCTATTGATAAGATAAAAAAATAATTTGATCAAACTTTTTTGGGTGAACCTAATTAATTTTGATTGTTAGAATAGAGTGCGCAGCGGAAGTATGGTAATCTGGATTACTTTGAGTAAGTCAGGAATGTTGATTCTTTGAGTCAAAAAATTATGATAGATAATATAATTTGATACAAAAAATTTATTGATATTAGAAAGAATAATATTTTAAAATTTTAAATTATTTTAGATATCCTAATGTGATTTTTAAAAGTAGTGCTTCCACCTACTATGCTACAAAAATAATTAGCATCCTAATTCTAGGATGAGTGGACCTTTGATTTTTGATTTTAGATTTAAAATATTTAGAGATAAATTTTTTCTATCCTAAAATTAAATTTTATAATTTTCTATTTATTAAGAAGAATTTGAGATCGTTTATCGAATGATGATTTTGATCTTAAATTATTATACTCAAATATTTAGCTCCAGGGTATAATAAAATTTGAAGTTTGAACTCTTTTGATTATTATTATTTCTCTGACTAAATAGAAAAGATTGAGGTTATCTATTGATATTGACGATTATTCTACAAAAGATGGATTGGAGTTATTTATAATTTAATTTGATAATGAATCGATTAATTAAGAGTTGTTAATGTTTAGATAAAGAAAATTGATATACTTACTTAGAATAGAGAAATTAATTTTGATTATAAGAAAAATATAGTTTTGATTTAGATCAATTTTTGAGTTATTGATTTTATTATGGAATGACTTAATGATAAAATTTGCTTCAAGAATTAGAATATTTAAGAGTTTGAGGATTTGAGTAAGAAAATTTCGATGACTAGAAATAGTGATATTGATTCAATCAACAATGATGATATTGATCTTTATGAAATGACTTAATGATGAAGTTGTATCGAGAATTAAAATATCAAAAGTTCGAGAATGAGAGTGAAATGATAAATCTTCAACCTTTGAAAGTATGAATAAGAGAAAATATTTTTGAAATTTTATTGATTGGGATGTCATCATATGATTCACATAAGTATGTTTTTCCTATCTTATGATGGATTGAAATTAAGAGTGGATAATATTAAAAAAAAAATGAATGATGATGATGAATGAAGTTCTTATGTAAGAATAGAGACATTAATTTTCTTCTACCTACAAGAGATGGATTTAATTTTAATTTGAGTCGTGAGATATTGAACATGATTTTTATAAGAAATGAGATCATAATTTTGAAATCTTGAAATATTAAAAATTTTTGAGATGTTGATCTTGATAAATAAGAAAATGAATGGTTCCATTTCAGATCGATAATTGATGTACCAATTTTTTTTCTTATGAAACGATTTAAGAATAAATTTATATCAAGAATTAGAATATTGAAATATTTATGGATGAGATTCAAGTAAGAAACTATGAAGACTCAAGCAAGAAAAATTTTGAGGATAAAATTTTTTTTAGAAGAGAAGAATGTGATGGCCCAGCCCGAATAAAAATCCCAGCCCACCAAAGCCCAAACGAAAAAAAAATATATATAGAGGAGAAGAACTCCCGAAGGGAGTCTTCTTCCTCCTCTCGCCGTGTTATAGCCCAAAACTCTTTTCAGCCCACAAAAGCCCAAACAGAAAAAAAAAAAAAAAAAACAGAGGAATTCTAAACCGAGAAGAAGACTCCCGATAGGAGTCTCCTTCTCTGGCGAAATCCGAGCAAAGATCGAACTCCTAAGACCCCTCGGAGTCCTAGGAATTCCTATAAGAAGACCCCCTCTCTTTAGAATCGATTCATCGGTCTTTTCTTCCCCTCTTTCTCTCCGATTTTCCCGAAGAAGAGCCACGGGCGCAGTTGGTTCCTCGCCGTATTTTCTCTCCGACGAGGTCCCAGGAGGTCGTGGTAAGTCCTTCACTTTTTCCTCCCTTCCTTCCTCTTTCCCCCGTGCGTTTGTGCGCGGTGGCCGGCGACGAGCGTCGCCGATTTTTGGTCGGGAACAGACTCTGTTTTTTGGCTTATTTTCCTTGAAACCATGACCGGGGGAGTGATTCCCGTCGGCCGTCGGCCTCCGCCGTGGCGGTCGTGGCCCGAACGGCCGGTCAAGGCCGAGGGGACGCCGGTCCCCTGTTCCGGTGCGGGAAGAACCGAGAAGAAAAGAAGAAAAAAAGAAGAAAAAGAAAAAGAAGAAAAAGAAAAGAGAAAGAAGGAAAAAGAGAAAAAAAAAGAAAAGGAAAGAAAAAAGAAGAAAAAAAGAAGAAAAAGAAGAAAAAGAAAAGAAGAAAAAGAAAAGAAAAGAAAAGAAAATAATAATAATAATAATAATAATAATAATAATAATAAATATATATATATATATATTTATATATATATATGTATGAACAAATAAATAAATAAATAAATAAATAAATAAAAAATGAAATTGATGAGAGAGAGAGTTTCTCTCTCTTCTCTCTCTTCTTTCAGACTGAACCCTGACTTTCTCTCTCTGGAATTGGACTTTCTCTCTCTAGAATTTTCTCTCTCTAGAATATTTCTCTCTCTTGATGGATTCCTCTCTCTCTAAAGTTATTCCTCTAGGATTAGCATAGTGGGAGGTCTCATCTGATGATTCTGATCGAGTTTAGAGACGAGTCTGATTTTAAGCGAGATTTTAATTTTGGGATTTGTTAGATTTAATTTTGAATTAAATTAATGTAAAAATATAATTTTGGATAATAGGCACGGAAGAATCTCCTAGAAGTTAGTCGATCTGTTCATTCAGTACTTCGTGGAAGGTAAGTAATAAATCATCTTATCAAGATATTCCATATTTATTCTGAAAATAAATAATTATTCTCTGAAATTATGCATGATTTATGAAATTATGTTTTGTAAGAAAAGTGCTTTTGAAATGTTATGATATATCGATTTATGCACCTGTTTAGTGAAAGATTATGATATATATTGTGGTACTAAGTGTTTTGATATAGATCGGATTTATGCTCTCAGCCTAACTATGTTTCAGTGGGCTCCGCCAATGGGGATTATACGTTGGTACTTTATGGATCCTGCCAGTGGGGGTTGTGCGCTGGTATTTGTGGACCCTGCTAGTGGGGGTTGTGCGCTGGTATTTCTGGACCCTGCCAGTGGGGGTTGTGCGCTGGTATTCTGTGGACCCCGCCAATGGGGGTTAAACGTTGGTCATAGTCGAGGCTGTTGAGTTTCGAGTGTTTTGAATCGAATCGGATTTATTATATGTAAATATTTAAAATTATTGGATTTGCATTAAATCAGCATGAAATATATTTTTATGTTATTTGCAGCATTGTTCTTGAAAATTAAATAATATCTGAATATCTGGTAGAGATACTTGTTACTTACTGAGCTGTCTAGCTCATTATCTTTCTTTCTATTTTTCAGATTCAGATAATTAATTTCGAACGTGGGAAGAAATATTGGGACAGAGTTTTTAGAGGCGAGATTTAGCATTGTCAACTTCATTGAACGTAGATCTATTGTTTTATTGTTAGCAAAAATTTTATTGGATGTAAGACATTTGATTTAATTACTTGAATTACAGTTGAATAATAATTATTTGAATTTATTCCGCTGCGATGCATTGATATCATGATGAGATGCCTTGCATGCTTATGGAGAGAGTTCTTCATGAGTATGCGGCGGTTGCCGCGACCCTCGATTCACAAATCTCGGGTCGGGGGCGTGATAATTAATATGGTATCAGAGCATAAGTGGATAAATTATGACACATAGAATTTAACATATATGAGTGTAGGTGGGTAAACATTAGGAATATTGGGACGTTAGAGTATGAACACCATAATAAACCCATCCTAACAAATAGATAAATGAATCTAATAAGGTTTTACTACCACAAGGTTACCATGCCTCCCCGTAGAATGACAAGAACTACTCAAAGAATTGCAAGAGAGACATCACAACCACGGGATGGTAGCACTCCCCATCTGACCAGTGGCACCCCTCAGGAGGAGGGAGTTGTAGATCCTAATGGGAGTACTTCGAGAGCATGTCAAGAACCGGATATGGCTCAGTTAATGCAGACCCTAATCAGGATGGTACAAGCGCAACAACAAATGCAGCAGCAAATGTTTGAACAACAACAGATACAACGAGATACACAACAACATCAGCATCTACTACCACAACATGGAGAGCAACCAGTACAATGGAACAACATTTCAGAATTTAAAAAGCTTGCTCCTCCAGCTTTCAAGGAAACTACCGAACCTTTGGAGGCTGATAACTGGATAATGGAGATGGAGAAGGCTTTCGCTGTCCAAGAGTGTCTTGATGAAGAAAAGATTCGATATGCAGCTTATTTACTACAAGGAGAAGCATACAACTGGTGTCAGCGACTACAGCGCAAGCATGAACAAGACGGCGAAATACTTACCTGGAAAAAGTTTCGGATTGCATTTTATGATCAGTATTTTCCTCGGAGTATAAGGATCCAGAAAGAGCAAGAGTTTATTTATTTGAAGCAAAAGGGTATGAGTGTGACTGAATATGAAGCAAAATTTACAGAGTTAGCAAAATTTGCTCCGAGATTAGTGGATGGTGAGCAAGAACGTGTTCACAAGTTTGAGATGGGACTGAGAACTGAGATTCGAAAACAAGTGGTTCCATATGAATTGACAACTTATGCAGATGTGGTAAACAAAGCACTGATAATTGAAAGGAAAGTCAATGCAGAACGCATGGAAAGGGAAAGAAGGCAAAGAAAGAGAGCAAGATCAAATGATATACAAGGGCAGAATAATAAAAACATCAAAAGATCAGCCAAGGGAACAGTAGACAATAAGACTCAATAGATTGATGGTGAGCCATGCTCCAGATGTGGCAAAAATCATGCAGACAAAGATTGCTATTGGAATACCGGTGCTTGTTTCAAATGTGGTCAGAAAGATCATAAAATTGCTAGCTGCCCGCTAAATACTGAAAATCAAGCTGGCAAAAGAACTCATGAAGGACAACATAAGGATGGCGGAAAGATTTCTAAAACCCAGGGAAGAGTTTATGCGCTTACTCAAAAGAATCCACAGGCTTCCAATACAATGGTGACAGGTATGAAAAATTTCGAGGACGAAATTTTTTTTTAGCGGTGAAGAATGTTATAGCCCAAAACTCTTTTCGACCCACAAAAGCCCAAACAGAAAAAAAAAAAAAAAAATAGAGGAATTCTAAACCGAGAAGAAGACTCCCGATAGGAGTCTCCTTCTCCGGCGAAATCCGAGCAAAGATCGAACTCCTAAGACCCCTCGGAGTCCTAGGAATTCCTATAAGAAGACCCCCTCTCTTTAGAATCGATTCATCGGTCTTTTCTTCCCCTCTTTCTCTCCGATTTTTCCGAAGAAGAGCCGCGGGCGCAGTTGGTTTCTCGCCGTGTTTTCTCTCCGACGAGGTCCCAGGAGGTCGTGGTAAGTCCTTCACTTTTTCCTCCCTTCCTTCCTCTTTCCCCCGTGCGTTTGTGCACGGTGGCCGGCGACGAGCGTCGCCGATTTTTGGTCGGGAACAGACTCTGTTTTTTGGCTTATTTTCTTTGAAATCTTCGGCGCCGGCGATCGGAAATTGATCGCCGGCCACCCTCCTCCGTGACCGGGGGAGTGATTCCCGTCGGCCGCCGGCCTCCGCCGCGGCGGCCGTGGCCAGAACGGCTGGTCAAGGCCGAGGGGACGCCGGTCCCCTGTTCCGGTGCGGGAAGAACCGAGAAGAAAAGAAGAAAAAAAGAAGAAAAAGAAAAAGAAGAAAAAGAAAAGAGAAAGAAGGAAAAAGAGAAAAAAAAAAGAAAAGGAAAGAAAAAAGAAGAAAAAAAGAAGAAAAAGAAGAAAAAGAAAAGAAGAAAAAGAAAAGAAAAGAAAAGAAAAGAAAAGAAAATAATAATAATAATAATAATAATAATAATAAATATATATATATATATATTTATATATATATATATATGTATGAACAAATAAATAAATAAATAAATAAATAAAAAATGAAATTGATGAGAGAGAGAGTTTCTCTCTCTTCTCTCTCTTCTTTCAGACTGAACCCTGACTTTCTCTCTCTGAAATTGGACTTTCTCTCTCTACTTTTTCTCTCTAGAATTTTCTCTCTCTAGAATATTTCTCTCTCTTGATGGATTCCTCTCTCTCTAAAGTTATTCCTCTAGGATTAGCGTAGTGGGAGGTCTCATCTGATGATTCTGATCGAGTTTAGAGACGAGTCTGATTTTAAGCGAGATTTTAATTTTGGGATTTGTTAGATTTAATTTTGAATTAAATTAATGTAAAAATATAATTTTGGATAATAGGCACGGAAGAATCTCCTAGAAGTTAGTCGATCTGTTCATTCAGTACTTTGTGGAAGGTAAGTAATAAATCATCTTATCAAGATATTCCATATTTATTCTGAAAATAAATAATTATTCTCTGAAATTATGCATGATTTATGAAATTATGTTTTGTAAGAAAAGTGCTTTTGAAATGTTATGATATATCGATTTATGCACCTGTTTAGTGAAAGATTATGATATATATTGTGGTACTAAGTATTTTGATATAGATCGGATTTATGCTCTCAGCCTAACTATGTTTCAGTGGGCCCCGCCAATGGAGATTATACGTTGGTACTTTGTGGACCCTGCCAGTGGGGGTTGTGCGCTGGTATTTGTGGACCCTGCTAGTGGGGGTTGTGCGCTGGTATTTCTGGACCCTGCCAGTGGGGGTTGTGCGCTGGTATTCTGTGGACCCCGCCAATGGGGGTTAAACGTTGGTCATAGTCGAGGCTGTTGAGTTTCGAGTGTTTTGAATCGAATCGGATTTATTATATGTAAATATTTGAAATTATTGGATTTGCATTAAATCAGCATGAAATATATTTTTATGTTATTTGCAGCATTGTTCTTGAAAATTAAATAATATCTGAATATCTGGTAGAGATACTTGTTACTTACTGAGCTGTCTAGCTCATTATCTTTCTTTCTATTTTTCAGATTCAGATAATTAATTTCGAACGTGGGAAGAAATATTGGGACAGAGTTTTTAGAGGCGAGATTTAGCATTGTCAACTTCATTGAACGTAGATCTATTGTTTTATTGTTAGCAAAAATTTTATTGGATGTAAGACATTTGATTTAATTACTTGAATTACAGTTGAATAATAATTATTTGAATTTATTCCGCTGCGATGCATTGATATCGTGATGAGATGCCTTGCATGCTTATGGAGAGAGTTCTTCATGAGTATGCGGCGGTTGCCGCGACCCTCGATTCACAAATCTCGGGTCGGGGGTGTGACACGCCGGCTCCCAATCGGAGTCGAAAAAGAGCTCCCTCCGATTTTATTTAAGGAGGAGATCCCTCCTTTCTCCCTTCCACCAAAGATCTAGGATCCAGTCGGCGGCAATCGTCGAAAAATCCTCACGGAGACCCGTCCCTGTGCCCGTCCAATTGCTCGCCGGAAAAGCCTCGTCGGCGTCGGAGGTAAGCCTCCTCCCCTTCCTCTCTTCTCCCCTTTCCTTCCCATGCCTGTGTGCACGCTCGTCGGCGATCGGAGTCGTCGGATTTTGTTGCGGAAGAACCTTTATTTTTGCCATTTTTTCGACGCCGGTGGTCACCGCCGACCACCGGTTTGGCCCTCCTCTTGTCGTCGAGTCACCCCCTCCTGCCAATGGCCGCCCCACGTCGGTTGCATCGCCGGCCGGCCAGCCAACAGGGGATTGTGAGATCCCCTGTTTCGGCCCAAAGGAACCCACGGGAAGAAGGAAGGAAAAGAAAAAGAAAAGAAGAAGAAGGAAAAGAAAAAGAAAAAGAAAAGAAAAAGAAGGAAAAGAAAAAGAAAAAAAAAGAAAAAAAAATATATAATAATATAATAATAATAAATAGGATTTTCTCTCCTCTCTCTTTCGTGAAGAAAAAGAAAAAAAAAGAAAGAGAGAAAGAAAAGAAGAAAGAAAAATAAAATTAATAAATTAATAAATAATGATATAAATAATAAAATATGAGAAAGAGAGTTTCTCTCTCTTCCCTCTCTTTCTTCAGTCTTGAACTAGTATTTTCTCTCTCTAAAATTGAACTTTTTCTCTCTACTTTCTCTCTCTAAAATCCTCCCTCTAGATTATTTCTTTCTCCTAAGATTTTTTAGAATTTTGAGAAGAATGATGATGAATTTAAATGATCCTAGTGATGGATTTTTGATCTGGGATCACCGGACGGTATACCGACACCCACTTTGATCATATTAGGTATTTTTAAGATTCTATTTTTCATGATTTTATTGAATTATCCATATAATAATCTTAGTATGATTTGATCTGATCGATCGAATTTGTTGAATCATATCATCTGAGGAGTTCAAGATGAATTTTCTCTCTCTAAAATTTTCTCTCTCTAAAGCTATTTCTTTCTCTATCGATTTTTTTCTCTTGATTGATTTATCAATGAGAATTTCTTTTAATATTTTTGATCTAATGAAGAATCCTGATTCATAGTTGTCAGACAGCGTACTGGCACCCACCTTGATCAGACCATGAATCTTTAGATTTGATCATCCATGATTTTGATCTAGCCTTGACTTGATTTGATCATGTTAATTTCACCAATCGAGATATTGGACCAATCGTAATGTTGGATTGTGTCACCTGATCAATTTGAATTGTACCTCATGAATTCTCTCTCCTCTGATTTTCTCTCTCTACTTGATTTTATGAAATCGATGAAGAAACTTCAGTCCTATCACTTCGATCCGATTTGATCTGATAGTCAAACTTTGGATCGTTTAGGTCCTAATTAGATTTTGATTAGATAAAATTTGATGATCAGACCCAATCTAAACCATTGAAATATGGTATTCGTATTCTTTCTAATTATTGAAATTGATTCTGTATAGGATTGTGGATGTTTGATCATGGGATATCGTGATATGATCTACGAACAAAATTTTTGGAAGAAAATTTATAGAATTATGTGGATTTATTGGAATGCGTTCGAGGTAAGTAATGTTTTACTTTTTCTAGATTTATCGATAAATTATAATATATTTTTCTGACATGATTTGTGAAACGATGCATGAATTGGATGAATGGTATTTTGTTATGAAAATATCTTATTTGAAATGTTATGATGAAGTATGATTGAACATATTGATTTTATGATGCATTATATTGATTGATTTCGATACTACATGATTATATAATTTATTATCGAAATTAAAATCTGAAATATGATTTATGAAGAATTATGATATAAGAAATATTATGAATTGACAACCTGACTATGTAAAGGACCCTGCCAATGGGGGCATATACGTTGGCAATTAATTTGTTCTGAGGGTTCATGTCGCCAGAGAGACCAGCGATAAATCGTCAGAGAGACCAGCGGTTCTGAAGGACTTTGCTGCCAGATGATTCGCAGCTCACCGCAAGAAGATACGCGGTATTATGATCCTGCCACAGAAAAAATGTGGTCATAGCTCATGGTTGATGAAAAGAATTTAAGAGCGAAAGAAATTGAAATCTGAAAAGAAATTTGAATTTTCAAAAAAGAAATGAATTTAACATGAATTATGTTGCATAATTGAAATTGACTTCGAATTGTTGAACTCTATATGCTTATTTTCTATAAATGATTATTTACTTAAATGCCTGATGAAATCTGTTGAAAGTGATCATTGCTTACTGGGCTGTCTAGCTTATTACCTTTTATTTTATTATTTTTACAGATGTTGAGGAATTAAGATGATACAGGATATGAATGGAAGAGTGATCAGAAGCAGAATCCCTATACTTTTATTTTAGGTTGAAAGTCTTATTGAATTTGATGTAAGGCCTATGAATCATTGTTGAATTTATTGAGATATTAAAGAAGAAATTTAGGTTGTTATGTTTTAGATTTAAACTATTGTCTAATTATTCCGCTGTTGTTTTAGGATAGCATGATAAGATGCCTTGCATACTTATGGAAAGAGTTTTCTATGAATATGCGGCGGTTGCCATGACCCTCGATTCACAATCTCGGATCGGGGGCGTGACAAGTTTGGCGGCTGCAATAACACCATTGGTAAAGTGGATGCCTTCATCATCCGAACTGTGCATAAGCCCTACAATAAAAACTATGGGGTAATTAATTGCATATTAGAACTTGATGACTATAACAAAGATCTTGATTTATTGCCTTTCTATGATTGTCCTCTTATCAACTGTCATTTAGCTTTCTCTGCTTGCATCCCCCTTTTTATTTCAGCATTGCAATTTTTTTTTTTCAATCGTAGTCTGTGATATATCAATCACAATCATTGAATTGCTAAGTCACAATATAACAATTATCAACTTCAAATTCGCATGAG